>NC_085864.1:1105000-1140000 GCF_034702125.1 Engraulis encrasicolus
CCTGCTCCGTCTCCTTGCCGTCGTTGTACACCGCCAGGTGCCAGATGCCTGAGTCCATGTACTGGATGAAGCCGGTGTCATGGGTGGCCAGAGGGATGAGGCCGTGCTGAGGCAACAGGGGCTGGGGAGGCGGGCCAGGCTGGGGCTGAGGCTGAGGCTGCTGCTGCTGGGGAGAAGGAGGACCCTCCAGACCCATCAGGCCTCCCTGCACCAGGAGGCGGCGCCCGTCCAGCAGCTCCACAAAGTCAAACTAGAACAAGGATATAAGGATAGTTGATTGGTCATACACTGTATACTCCATAGAGTCACGTCAATGAAGCATATACCATATGCCATCAATACCTGAGCGAGCCTGATGACGCACTGAGGCGAAGCGCGTTGTTCGCTTTAATAAACGCTTTAACAAGCATAAATCAAGAAAGTGTGCGGTAAATTTCTTTCTTTTGAAGTGTTGAACATTCCTGCTTTTACCAGCACCTAGGAGCTGTGCATGGAACTTTGAACTGTTAAGCATATATCCTGCTGACAGGCTGACCGACGCGTCCGGAAACAGAAACTTGGCGGAGGTAGCTATTAAATGTGGCTACCATTGTTGTAAGGCCTTATGCCAGTATGCTGCAAGAAAGGAAAATGGTGGGTGGAGTGGGCAGAAGAAAGCAAGGGCAGGAAGGTAAAGGAGTCTTTTACAGCCCTACCAAGAAGTAACTAATAATCCAGTTCATACATGCAACACCTGAATCATTTGCTCTGACGTAAATAGCTTGCAATTATAGACACTGGAAGGCATGGCCTGCTGAGAAAATGGTGGCTTGCTGAGTGCTGTGAAAGTGAATGGAGTTCCTTTCTGTCACCTTCTGATAAGCAGTGTGGCTGAAAGCACATAGACTCACACTCTCTCGCTCCACGCGCTCACTCGTGCACACACACGCGCGCACACGCACGCACACACACACACACACACACACACACACACACACACACACACACACACACACACACACACACACACACACACACACACACACACACACACACACTAAAAACGTTCCACTCTTTTAAAAAAACGTCCCTTTCAACCTCTCTAAGTGATAAACATGCCAGAACGAATTAAAAGTTAGTGTTTACCGAAGTAGTATCTGCGTGAGATTTTTTTGCGCTAGTGGCCGACTCAATGCATACCAATGAGACGAGCAAGCCTTCATTTCCCATCTATGCACGTGTTGATTCATCTGCCAGTCCATGAAATCACAAAAGCAAATTCATCAGGACGGCTGAGGACTCACTAAGGGGGGGGGGTGCAGCACAGCCATTTTGACAGGCAGGGGCGCAAACAGGGTGAGAAAACCAGGTCAGTTGTCCCGGGCCCAAGAAGAGTGGGGGCCTAGCATTGAGTCCTCATTACATAGTATGTAGAGTATGTATTGAGTGGGGGGCCCTTTCAAATGACTCTGTCTCAGAGCCCTGGCAAAGCGGTCAGTAGGGCTGCACAATTAATCGAAAATAATCGAAAATCGTGATTTAATAGTGATATCGACATTGTGATAACAATCGTGATTTAATCTTGGCAATAGTGACCTGCCTTCAAGCATCCTTGAAGACAGAATATATTGACAGGTTGGTGTTTCTGGCCAGAAATCTGTCCACCTAAGTTTCATGCTATTGCCTTTTACATAGTTATTACAATTCGGTTTTATTTTGTTCGTCCCGTATACAATTCATTCTTGGATATATTTCATTTTTGTTATCATTTTAAATAAAATTCAGCAAAAAAATTATAATCGTTATTAATAATCGTGATTCCGATTTTGACCCAAATAATCGTGATAATGATTTTTTCCATAATCGTGCAGCCCTAGCGGTCGGAGCCTCACTCCCATGTTTGCTGTACAGGACAGGATGCAGTGCAGGGAAACTGACTGGGCTGTCAAATGCAACTATGAATTCTTAACAACTAGCATATTAAGCACTGAACGCTAGCTAATGTGTACTGAAAATGTACAGAGTTACTGCACGTGACTATTCATTGGAAACCTATGCAGTTAGTTAACACGTTTCCTTTTTTCAATAAGATGGGATCGAGAAAATATTTTATGAAGATATTATAGAAAATAACTAATGAAGAATTTGAGAACATCCTTTTAAGGGCAACAAGTCATTACCAGCAGAAAAAAATAACTCTGTTAAAATTGTTGAATCATATATATTTTTTTTAATTACACAAAAAGAAACGCTAAGTGGAGCTACAGTGACTACAATCAATTATGTTATACAATGAAAATGCAAACTTGCTTTGACTACTTGTTATAATATCCAAAAAATTGTGTTTGATAAAGACACTAAAACAAAGCAAACAAAAAAGTACTCAGAATTATTAAAAAAGAAACCCAGTGTTATAAAAACTACCAATTAATTTAACAATGGTTATTAGCTCGGTCACACCAGACGTTTTGGGAACTAGTTACAAAACACTTGACTTTAAAAGGTAAAACTGTGTTGTAGAGTAACTGTGTTGATACTACAAGACACTACACCGACAGGTGATTAGCACCCACCTGTGTGTGAGACGGCGGCAGGCCTCTACGGCCGTAGATCCCCACCAGGGCATCTTTGCTGAGGGACACGTTGAACTTGAGGTACATGGGGTGGTCGATGAAGACCTGGGACCTCCAGAAGACCCCAGGCGGGATCTGCTGAGCCACCTTTCGACCCACATCGATCTCGCCCATGTCTATGAAGCTGTCATCGGGGAAGAGGCCGTCCAATTTGCCTGGCGGGGAGAGAGAGAGAGAGAGAGAGAGAGAGAGAGAGAGAGAGAGAGAGAGAGAGAGAGAGAGATCAGGGAGGGCCATATCAGTAGCCATCGGCCAGGGCAAGACCATTCCATCATGTGGACACATGCAGGTAAGCCCACACGTGCACACACAGGCACACACACACAGACACACTGCATGGGAAAATTGTTTTAAATACACACTATCCATATAAAGAAGGAGCAACCCAATACAGACATGGGGGCAGGAGAGAGAGAGAAACAGAAAGAGAGAGACACACAGAGATTGACAAAGTAAGAGAAAGAGAGGGGTAGAGATTAGATAGAGAGACAGAATGAGGCAGTCAAGGAGCCAGCAGAGGGACATTTCCAATATGCCCCATGGAAGATGATGGCTAGACAATCTCACTGATTCACCCATCAGTCTAGCGGCAGAGTGATGCGAGAGAGAGAGCGAGAGCGAGAGCGAGAGCGAGAGCGAGAGAGAGAGAGAGAGAGAGAGAGAGAGAGAGAGAGAGAGAGAGAGAGAGAGAGAGAGAAAGAGAGAGAGTGGCAGAGTGGTAGAGAAAATTAAATGACTCTCAGTGACCCCCGCTCGAAAATATTGAAGTCCTCCTCCGCTCTCGGCACAGATGCATGTGGAGCGGAGGGAGCTCTGCTCTGCTCTGATGAATGCCTAAGCTCAGGTGCACTCGCAGTCCCCTCCTGTTTCCCTGCACACTTAGCTCGCTCTCCTCCATATGCTCCAGCCATGTACCTTTTCCTTGGACCACGGCGGTAATGCCAACATCTGCTCCGGCACCATTAAGACCAGGGGGGGGGGTGGCCGTGGAGATGGGGAGGGGGGAGAGGGGTGCTGGTGGGTAATTTCAGCCGTGATGTCGACCAAAGCAGACATCCGCAAAAACAGACCCCTCAGGACTGGCTAGGTGGCAGCCGTCTCGTTTGGGCAGGCAGCCTCTCTACACTGCACCATGGCAGATGGTGGGCTCTTCATCCCCGTGCTTCCAGGGTCACTCATTTGCAATGTGTCGTATGTGAGTGGACAGGACAGGACACGCTCACAAGTCTCTCTCTTCAGCCATCCCCTTCCCCCAAGCGCACGCACACGTATACGCTGACATGCGTGCATGCACTGCACTCCTGCACACACACACACACATATACACACACACACTCCGCTGATAAGATGTCAGCCAGCCAGCCCCATTCGCTTGCCATCACCCACCCACCCGTCCGCATGATGTCTCTTCACACGAGCTAATGTCAATATGCTCCACTTTCGCTGGGAGATGGGCAAATAAAACTGACTTCTCGCTTTGATTCCCTCTCGCTAACTCTATCTCTCTGTTCCTTTCAGTTTCTTTCTCGCTTTCTTGCTCTCTCTCTCTCTCTCTCTCTCTCTCTCTCTCTCTCTCTCCCTCGTAAGGCACAAGCGCATTGCAAAATCACATGCAACAATTTGTCACTTTCCTCTCCTGCAAATGAGCAAGTGAATGAGTTTTTTTCGAGGGGAATTAATTTGTCGAGCCACGAGCAATTCACATGACGCCTTCTGGTGACACAAGTCTCGAACACCTTGTCCTGCTGCAGGTCCTAAACTACATGAGACTTGACAGCATGGAAGGCAGGCAGACAGCAGCTTTGGCACTGCCGTATAAGCGCATGCTTTTGGATTTACAACAGAAAGACAAAAAAAGATTATAAGAAAAAGGTATGAGCAGGGACTGATTTGTTCGGGTGTGGATGGTGGGGATCACAACAGCCTCAATGTGACTACCCTAGTAAAATAATGGATAATGGATAATGTTTTTTTCTTCCCTGCAGAATGGATTTTATATTCGAGAGGACAATGTCATCAATTTAATAAAATGAAACATACTGTAGATTTAAAATGAAAACTTTTGAATGTACTCATGCTTTCACATTCTGCTCACTGCAAAACAGCATTTTTTCAATAAAAAAATATGTAGAGCAAGGTCCTCGAAAAAACGATAGAACAAGCATATGGTGTATATTTTTGCTTTAAAAGAAGAAAATGTGCCGCAGAAACTGTTGTCAATAATACAGGTACGCATATACATAAGAGATTGTGAACAACAACAAAAATGGAGAAGACAAGCTGGTGTAGGCGGGCACAGGTTTTTGGATAGGAAAAATAGGTGCATCAGAAAACAGTTGCGCTCCCACATTCACACATGTACAAGATTGTGAACAAAAAAAGGTTGGGTGGGCTGGATTGAGGACACCAACGCTGACATATGGTGCATGTTTTCTGTTTAGAAACAAATAGAAAAAGTACAGAAAATGCTCACATTCACACACGTAGTATGTAAGCATGTATGAGATTGTGAACAAATAAAAAAGCTAAGGTGTAGCAGCAGGTTGCCTGGTTGGTTGGTTGGGCTGGATTGATTGTCCATGTTTTGCTCGACGTCGCTAGTCTGTGCTGCAGAATTAGAAAGCAGCGCTTATCGATTTCCTTTCACCTACAGCTGCCACTCAAGACGGTGCGAGGCGGCTACAGTGGCATGTGGCCATGTGTCACCTGCACACGCACGCACGTGCGCACACACCCACACACCCACACACACACACACACACACGAACGAAGGCATGAACGAAGGAGTGAGAGGAGCTAAGGAACGCGTGTGCAGAGCAGAGGACAAACGGAGGAGTCATCTATATGGTAATGGTGTGATCTCTGGGCCCCTCTGTCACAGGCCATACTTCCACTTCAACGAAGGAATGGAGGGCCTGATGCCTACGGCAGGACCCCTGTTTGTTTTACTCGGCAAAGTAAAAGAAAACAAACTTCTAATTTGACAGCGTAAGCTTGAGTGTAAGGTGTGGGGTGTAGTAGAGTGCCTGTGTGCCTGTGCATGTGTGTGTGTACGTGTGCAGTTTGAGTAGGGATATAGTGTGTGTGTGTGTGTGTGTGTGTGTGTGTGTGTGTGTGTGTGTGTGTGTGTGTGTGTGTGTGTGTGTGTGTGTGTGTGTGTGTGTGTGTGTGTGTGTGTGTGTGTGTGTGTGTGTGTGTGTGTGTGTGTGCTATGTGTGCAGACATGCAGTCTGGGTATGGATGTACAAACTATGTATGTGTGTGGGCTTGCAGTTTATGTAGGTGTGGTGCACATGCGCATGTCTGTGTGTACAGTACATGTGCGTGCGTTTGTGCACGCACACAGGGGGTATGTGCGCGTTCGCATGTGCATGAGTGTGTGTATGTGTGTGTCTGCCTAGTTCTACCGTCAGGGGGCTGGTTTACTTTCTTCCTCCGCCAGGAAAAATAGCCCAGACAAGCAGATGAAAGAAATGCCAAGACTTCTCCTTTTTCTATCCTTTTTCTTCTTCTTCTTCTGCTCCTTCTTCCTCTTCTCCTTTCTTTCTGGTCAAGACAGACGGGCTAATCCTCCCTTCAGCCCCTTTGGATACCCAATCCCTAAAGCTGTCCGATTTCTTCCTCGAACAAATAACACTTTCCTCCCCCCTACTTCCTCTTGCAACTTTCCATTGGATTACAATTGCAGATCTCGCTCACTCTCACTTGCCACTGAGACTGGTCACAGCACGAATGCTGGCTGGCAAAATAATCCCGCAGCACGCATGCCTGCCTCGACTCAGAATTCAAGTCTAAGACACACACTGTTGAGTTGTTGTCGTTGTTGTTGCTGTTTTGGCCGAAGAATAAGACGAAGAGGAAGAAGCAGAGGGAAATCTTGGTTTTATTTTTTTCTGTCTTTGTTTATTTCCCCCCGTCTTCTTGTTCTTCTTTTCCAAGTCCCAGTCCCAGAGCCTTGTTCTGGTGAGACACGCATGGCCACTCAAGTACGAAATGCAGAGTTTGGAACAGGCGTTAACAGGATTCAAGCCACCCAGGGGGGTCTCATAGGCTCATGATGCGATTAAAAGTTTGTATCGAGAAGAGGGGGGAGGGTGGTGTGAGTGCTGCGGGTGGTGGACATTGGAGTGGAGTGGGCTTGGGGTGGTGTATGAAGTTGAATGGGATGGAGGGGTTGGGAGGGAGTTGGTGGGAATTGGATGGGTAAAATGAGAGGGTTGCTATTGGAGCATCAAGCTAGTGGAGAGGGGGAGGGGTGAAGGCTAAGGGTGTTGGGAGTTGGATGGGAAGGAGTAAGTGGGCTGGGGGTGTTTGGAGTCAGATGGGTAAAATGTGGCGGTTGCTATTGGAGCATCAGACTGGACAGAGTTCGATGGAGTGGGGCAGGCAGGGGTTGGTGTTAGTTGGATGAGATAGGGCTGGCACAGGGGTGGGATGGGGTGGTGTGAGTTGGATGGGATGGGGGTGGGGGTGGTGTGAGTGGAATGGAATGGAGTGAGTGAGCTGAGGGTGGTGAGCTGGGGGAGAGTGGTGTGAGTTGGGTGGGATGGAACGAGTGGGTTGGTAATCTGAGGGGGGTGACATTGGCAAGGTAAAGTGAATGGTGTTGCTGCTCTTGGACCAACTGGAAGGTGACAGCCTGGCCCAACAAAAAGAAACATCTAACCAGATTACTGTGCCAGCCGGTGCTTACCATTCCCCCATGCCAGTGAGAGCTATTTATGAGCAGTCATGTGTTTGGTGTATATCCATGAGAGAGAGAGAGAGAGAGAGAGACTCACAGAGGGAGACAGAGACAAGAGGGAGAGACAGAGAGAGAGAGAGAGAGAGAGAGAGAGAGAGAGAGAGAGAGAGAGAGAGAGAGAGAGAGAGAGAGAGAGAGAGAGAGAGAGAGAGGGAGAGAGAGAGAGAGAGAAAGATACAGTGAGTGTATCCGCGAGTGTGTATTTACAGGCATGTGTATGTGGGTGTGCATGTGTATTCCTGTGTGCAAGCTTAAGGGCTTGCCAAGAAACCAAAAACAGAAGCTACAGTGCCAGTACAGTACTTACTGTCGCCTCTTTGATCCGGCAGCTCCAGCCCTGTGTTGCCCAGGGGCGGCAGGCCCAGGTCGGTGGGCAGGGGCAGGCCACTGGTGTTGTCCTCGGGCAGCTGGTACATCTGCCTCTGCATGGGCTGCAAGTGCCAGTTCAGACCGAAAAGGTGCATGGCTGTGTGTGTGTAAGGGAAAAAATGGTGTGTGTGCGTGTGTGTGTGTGTGTGTGTGTGTGTGTGTGTGTGTGTGTGTGTGTGTGTGTGTGTGTGTGTGTGTGTGTGTGTGTGTGTGTGTGTGTGTGTGTGTGTGTGTGTGTGTGTAAACAGCCAGAGTGCGTATGTGTGTGTGGGAGGGGGAGGGGGGAGATGGGGGCACAAAGAAAAAAGGAAAACAAAGGATTAGTCACGTCGATGCAAGAGGCGCAGAGGTCACAGACGAAGAGACTCACAATGCAAACCAGTGCCAGCCAAGCACCGTGCTGGCGCATGCAGAAGCAGATAATGGACCTCAGTCAGCCAGAATCATCATTACTGAGCCATAAGACATCGGCGTAGGCAGACTGGAACGCCAGAATAGCAGAGCACCATCATCATCAGTGAGACATAAGACGTGGGCAGAGCAGGGATGTTAGATTAGGACAGCACTATGCTCCACCATCCCTACCCCTCCTGCAACACGCACACACGCATGCACGCACGCACGCACACACACACACATCACTACCATAACGCCCCCACACCCCAAACAACACTCTCTACAATCATGGGGAACAAGGCACATGGGAGCTGCACTGCCAAGAATGGAGGCCCCGTTTCAACGCAAAGCAAAAGAGGACAATAACAGATGTTTGATGGTTAATGGCACTGCATGTGGTGCTGACTGTGCACAAGACTCAGGACGGGCCCCCTTGAAAACACCTCGCCAGTGCCCCCCACACACATCCCCACCCCCACGCTCCCCCTCCTCAGTCTCTCTCCTCTTTCTCTATCCCTTTCATGAAGATACAAAAGACAGACATAGACACATGTGTGCACACACACACAGCCACACACACACACAGCCACACACACACACACACACACACACACACACACACACACACACACACACACACACACACACACACACACACACACACACACACACACACACACACACACACCCCTGAAGAGGAGAGTCGCAGCAGCCATCCATCCACTCAGTCACGTTACCTTGCTAATTCCCCACAATGGCACAGAGTAGAGAGGGAGACAAGGAAAGCATCAAGTCAGCAGGAACCCATGATGGGAGGGGAGGGGGTGGGGGGGGGGTTAGAGGCTCAGCTGTGGGCTGAATGCCGGAGGACTGTCTGCCTGACCGAGCCCAAGACACGCACCGATATTTCACAAGGTCAACAAAAGGACCTGCCTCTGGGACCAGCCAGGATGTAGTGATAGAGAATGGGGAAGGGGAGGAGGGGAGGAGGGGAGGAGGGGAGGAAGAGATGAGAGGAAAGTAGAGGAGAGATGAGGTGAGGGGAGGAGAGGAGAGGAGAGGAGAGGAGAGGGGAGGAGTAGAGAGGAGAGGAGAGGAGAGGAGAAGAGAAGAGACAAGAGGAGAGGAAAGGAGAGGAGAGGAGAGGAGAGGAGAAGAGACAAAAGGAGAGGAGAGGAGAGGAGAGGAGAAGAGACAAAAGGAGAGGAGAGGAGAGGAGAGGAGAGGGGGCAGGATGGGACGGGACAGGAGAGCTAAAGGAGGAGTGTTTTGACCATGATAGATCACCGTCGGAAGAAAAGACAAGATGAGCTTAGCCAGGCAAAAGCCAGCACCGCTGGAACTTCAACTGTCAGCACAAAAAAACAAGAAATAAAGGGGGAAAAATTAGGGATTTGTGGATTGCCGAAAAAGACATTACAGCTGTTTTACTATGTTGTGTTCTTTTTGGTTGTTTCTCTTTTCCTCCCTGTTTATTTTTCCATTAATTTGCAAGATTTTAATAACAACAGGGTCAGGCAATTCAATTACGAAGTAGTAGTTGTTGTGATGTGTCATTGGTATGTGTGTCACCAAACACATTGTTTGAATTACACACACACACACACGCACACACACACACACACACACACACACACACACACACACACACACACACACACACACACACACACACACACACACACACACACACACACACACACACACACACACACACACACACACACACACACACACACACACACACACACACACACACACACCTTTTGTCCTTTTATTTCCTTTTCCACAATGTCTAAAAAAAATGTCTATTTTTTCACTGCCATCAGCACAAAAACAGCTTCAGGTTACCTTTTCACAGCCTTTCCTGACAAGCTTTAGTGACAATTCAGAGGCTGAATTACTTTTCCGCTGCGCTCAATATCAGAGCGAAAAGAGAAATTTTTTGTCCGTGTGTGTGCATTCGAGCGTGTGTCTGGGTATGTGTGGGGTACATACAACAGGGAAAAAAATCTTCCTCTGATGCAGGTGAGTGGAGGTATGTAGGTAGAAGGCACTCTAAACGAATGATTTATTTGAGGTGTCATCGCATTTGGTAAAAGAAACATTGTAGCGCTGTAATCTAGCCTCCAAAAACTCTTGATCAATCTTGATTCGTCGGAGGCAGGCCACTCAGGTGATTAGGCTCTCTGCCGTTTGGGGAAAGATGGAGGAGCACCTATATGGAAATTGACGGCCAAGATGCGGCCAGAATGTATGGCTCAACTCCTGTTCACTTGTACAAAAATAAATAAATAACCACAATAAAAATAAATAACTTGAGAGGTATGCTACTCACGATACGGAAGAGCTCAAAACAACAGTCCTATTGGTGCCAACTAAACTTAACTAAAATAAAATGACCTGGGATAATTGGCAACCTTCACAGACAAGTGGGACAGAAAACATGTAAGAAATACTGCATTAATACTTTGCATCTTTGCAAATATTCTGTACACAGAAAGATTTGTCCTTCTACTACATACACTACACTATCTACGCAACTGTTGCTGTACTGTATAGGAAAACTCTTCCTTGTGGCAGAGTGAGCACTATGTATTAGCTACTAAACTGCAGGGATACTTTTGGTCGCAAGTGGATAGGCGCCATACTCTGCTGTATTAGTCACTAGGTGTCTGAGCTAATGGCACACTAAATTAGCAAAGGCCTAGCTGGGTTACTGATTAGCCAGCCGGAGCCCAGGCTGCTGAGGGGAGCACATTAGCGCGACCATTTCCTTTCAAGAAATTACCCAAACGAAAGGGGATTTCACAACAATTGCTCCGCTGAGCTCAGCTAAGCTGAGCCGAGCCGTACTGAGCCTAGTGTGTGCGTATGATGGCCATTTCCTTTTTCCTCTTTTAGTAGTTGATGTAAAAATCAATGGTCCTGAAGGAGTCCGCAATTGGGGGAGTAGGCAATGGCAAATGGATTGAGGAACTAGCATTAGCTTCACACACACACACACACGTCCACAAGCATGCAGGTATGAATGTATGCACGAACGCACACATGAACGCATCCACGAACGCACACGAACGCACACGAACGCACAATCATGCACACTCACTCACGCACACACACACACACACACGCACACACACACACACGCACATGCACACGCACACACTCAAGCAGACTAAAGATACACAGTGGAGGCTGTGGAGGCTGCATTAGCAAACTTAAGCTTCACACAGACAGACATATATGCAGGCTTTGGCAGGCGGGAGAATAGACAAAAAAGCACAGCAGAGGCTAAAGAGGCTGCCGAGGATGACAGCTCTGTGGATCAAACAAGTGGTGAAAAATGAGAGTGGGATTGGCTCTCCTCACAGCGAAAGTCTATTTCATTAATTACCCCCTCTATATTAGACAAGTCAGTAATTCTCTGAACTGCCTTTCAACACCCACCCTCCCTCCTACCCTCTACCCCTCCCTCCCTCTCTTTAATTATCACATTCAGTCACTGCTAAATATGTATCTGGCTGAATCGGTAGCAGGCTTTGCTAATGCAAGATGCCCTTTCAGATGCTTAACACTTTGCCAGGCATCAGCCTCCTCTGAATCAATGGCGGAGTGTTGTGCAAACCAGCAGCAGATTTGATTTGGTCTCAGAGCTACTTATCTATTGAAGAATTCACTTTTTAATTTATTTCCTTCACTGCACTGACAAGGGAAGTGTCAATCTGCAACAGTAGTAAACACAAATCTACGGACACTAGGGGAGCATAGAGAAGAAGACACTGTCAGACACCTGCTACGCAATGGGATATAAGGAACAGATAACACGGCATCCCTGTCAACGACAGCGTCTTTCTAAAACACACGTGCAGACACAAATATCCACATGGGCATGTGTGCACACACGCGCACACAAACGCACGCACGCACACACACGCACGCACGCATGCGCACGCACGCACGCACGCACGCACACAAACACACTCACACACACACACACACACACACACACACACACACACACACACACACACACACACACACACACACACACACACACACACACACACACACACACACACACACACACACACACAGAACATGAGCTTACTATGTGGGGAGTGACAGATGGCTTAGTTTATCATTTGGCAGCCTGCAAACGGAGACTCTCTACCCACTCTTTGATTTGTGTCCCCTTTTCCCGCTTGTCCGAGAAGAAGAAATGAAATGAGGCTTTGGGAGCAGGGGAGAAGGGAAAAAATGAGGAGAGGAGATGAGATGAGGGAAAACAGAGGAGATGAGAGGAAACAGAGGAGATGAGAGGAGAGAGTAGGACAAGGACGAGGCCGAGGAAAGGAGGGGAGAGGAGAGGAGAGGAGAGGATAAGAGGAGGAGGCAAGGAGTGCAAGAAGAATGGAAAGATGGAAGATGGAAAGAAGTGAAGCAGGCTCCTCTAGCAGGACAATCGCATCACACATCTCCTCTCCTCTCCTCTCCTCTCCTCTCCTCTCCTCTCCTCTCCTCTCCTCTCTCTGTTTTTACTACCCCCTGCCACCCAAAAAAAACTAAAGAAGAGAAAGAAAATCAAATCATTTCTAGTGTCTACAAGTGTCTAGTCACTTCTCCTCTTGCTGTACCATACTGTGAGGATATTGCCTTTGCTACTCTCCTCCTCTCAGCCCCAACCACTCTTATGTCACCTAGACGACTTCAAGTGGCAATGATAATTTATAAAACTTACTTACTTTCTTCTGAGACACTTCAACATGAGTGTCCAAAGTCTGACTACTCGACTGTGACTTGATCGATGGCTTGTTAAAATGCAACGACGGCCGTGCACAGGTGCTAACATCACTTTAACAGGAAGCCAACCTTGATGCCTTTTTCAAAATCAACTCCAGTCTTCAGTCTAGGAGCCAACCTCACTTTCACAGAACCATGAACTCCTATGCCTTACCTTAAATGTACCTTAAAGTTAATAGCAATCCTCAGGTAGCTTGCTGAAATGCATGATCACATCCGTTACCCTCACCCTGACGGACGCGTTTAGACACTATGGTTCAACCAGACCTCAGTGATAAAACATTGGCTCAGCTTTTTTTTTTGCCTTGCTCAGAATATAAAAACATACATTTCAACACGGGTTCCTCTATTTCCCTGTCTGATTTTTTGTTTTTCTATTATTTTCCGCAATGTGCATTTCCTCTGTACAGTCTCGTACCAAGCTTCCTTTTTAAACCTTGGTTTCACAAAATTCCACTCAGCTCCAACAGGCAGGAAAAGAAGACATATACTTATGTCTTATTTAGGTGTACACGCAACACTGTGGTCTACTTGTGCCATTTCAGGAGGGGTGAATGACCTATTGAAGCACAATGAATTGGAGCAGAGATTGGGCTGTTGTTGTTGTAATTTTTATCCTTATGCACTGCAATAGGAAGCGAGTATTGTTTTTTTTCCCCTGGTGTGCATTGCCAGAGAATTGTGGGAAGGCTCTGCGCACCAATTAGTGGACACTGGACAGAGTCCACATACACATACATGACACTCATGTCAGACCCCATACTAAAGCCCATATACACACACACACACACACACACGCCCATTGAAAAAGAAGAGCGTGCACACACGTGCACACACATACACACACACACACACACACACACACACACACATGCAATAAAAGTGTATAATATGTGCATATTTACAGTACATGTGCCTGCGTGTCTGCATGAACGTGTGTGTGTACAGCCCAGAATGACGGTGAATAAAATAATACAGGTCTACTTAAAGCAAATAAATAAACAAATAAACAAAAAAAACCATTAAAAAGGCGGCAGCTGTGGCAGGTGAGCTAGCTGTCAGAGACAAGACGGCGTGAAAAGAGGGAGAGGGAGCTGGTGGGAAAAGGGAGCTGGTTTGAGAAATGCCTGAATGCCATTCATCTGTCAAAGTGGACCGCTCATTCGCTTGCTAGCGCGCGTTAGCAAGCATATGGCTAATTAATCCCTTTTAGACACTTGAATGGATGGGTGTGGAACGCCACAGCCTCCTCGCCTTCATTACCCGCCTAATTGCTTCTACACCTCGGCTGCGGTGGGGGGGCTGAATGGTGGGGGGGGGGGGGGGGGGGGGCTGGGGGGGGGTGTTTTGAGGGGCTGTAAAGGTGAGGCATCATTGTGTGTGTGTGGGGGGGGGGGGGGTGTAGAAGGAATAGATGCTTGGGGGCCTGTAAAGGTCTCTTGTGTGTGTGTGTGTGTGTGTGTGTGTGTGTGTGTGTGTGTGTGTGTGTGTGTGTGTGTGTGTGTGTGTGTGTGTGTGTGTGTGTGTGTGTGTGTGTGTGTGTGTGTGTGCGTGCGCGAGTGTGTGAGTGTGTGTGTGTGAGAGAGAGAGAGAGAGAGAGAGAGAGAGAGAGAGAGAGAGAGAGAGAGAGAGAGAGAGAGAGAGAGAGAGAGAGAGAGAGAGAGACATGTGTGTCGTGTGTGCACCTGTCAGTGTCTTATGTAAATCAGCCTTTTCAGGTCAGGAAAAACCCCAAAGTGACTTTTAATTGACAGCAAATGCAAATAGACTTGTTAAAGGGGACAATAGACGAGGAAAAATATTTGGACTAGCCATTTGTGATGGAGATGGCCCACTGTATGCGCATGAGAACAGCACAGCAAAGCAGAGTCAGCTTGCTGCTGCTGCTGAGGGGGAAAGTAATTTGCCTTTCAATGGTGCGCCGCGGAGAGTGCTTATTCAATTGTTTGTTAGCGGGCCATGCATTATTTGATTAGCGTTAGCTGTGTTTAAGCGAAAGATGGGTGACATGGGGAAAATTGCAGAGGACGCTTCGGGGAGGAGAAGGCAGCCACTGATCCCTGCAGCTTCATGCTCTGTCTTGTAAAAAAATCGAAACACGAAAACAACATCATGGCTTTGCACTAACACACACACACACACACACACACACACACACACACACACACACACACACACACACACACACACACACACACACACACACACACACACACACACACACACACACACACACACACACACACACACACACACACACACACACACACACACACACACACACACTTACATAAACACCGACTCACATCGGCTGTGATGCAAATGGACACCCTAGTGATAATCACCTGTGCTTTTGACACTACAACGCTAAAAGGAGGGATTTGAATAGCTAACTCTGCTCTTTGAATTCTGTGAAGTCAAGGACGCTTAATTCCCTGTCCACCATTTGTGCTTTGCCATCACCGCCGCTGCCGTTTGTTTGTAAATGTTAATGCAGATCCTTCAAATGTGAAAAGGTCAAATGCTACCTCCACGGAGAGAGACCAGCATTTCATGCTCCCCTTTTGAAAGACAGCTCTACAAAGCCACCTGTGACAGCGAAGGCTGATGGGATGATAACACTGCATTGCATCTCCATGATCTACCTTCACAGTTGTATCTGACAGCACATTGTTAGATCACCTAAGAGCCTTGCCATACACAGGCATCATAGGCAGCCATCCCAGCCTACCTGGGTGTCATCCAACGCAGCGTTTACAATAAAAGGCGAGGCGGGACACACTGGAGACACAATAAAAGACACTGTGCCTTTTCTACACCCCCCACACCTTCCTTCTCACCACCAACTGTGCGATGGCAGGCAAAATCAATCAATTACCCATCGATTAGAGTTAAGTCCTTGTCAATAGGCGTGCCTGGAAGCCCCACTGGGGGCCCTGTCTGTCTGACACCTGGGAACAAAAGGTGCTTGTACATGTCAAAAAACCGAGGCAGCCACGCACAGAATGGGGTCACCACATAGGTGGCATTACGTAATGTCACAAGATTCAAGTATGTTTGTGGAGAAAAAAAGATGGCTTCCTTCATGGTCACAACAATACACTGCAGGATATGGAAAGATGGCTGTACAATACAGAAAGGTTCAATACAGTGAAGAATATCAGCCTTTATGTTCAGAACAATACAGAGCATCTTGCATTCTGAGGCTTTCTGAACCTAACCTTTTGACCAATATTGTGTTCCTTATGGCACGGTAACAAAAAATATCACAATATCGTTCCTTACTCTTAAGGTAAATACAGTCCCCGTATCAATGTGAAATTAGATATCTTGCTCAAGCATACTTCAAACATGTACAGCATGCAAATAACCAATTTTCTGGTATATGATCCAAACCTGTGAAGCACTATTTGCAAGTCCAACCCAAATCCATAACCATTAGGCTCCAGTCATTGACAATTCCCATTAAGCATTAATACACTAAATAGTAAAGGGCTGCACAAATATTTCCCTAACCACTCTCTCCGAGTTCATTTTTGTTTCAAAGAATTTTATCCCCACCTGGGTCCTGGTGCCTTCGTGTCCCTGATCGTACTAGCTGGAGGTTTGTTTGCTCGGTTAATTAAAGGTTGTTATTATTATAATTATTATAATCATTATTAGGTTGGTATAATTATTATCATTCCGGTGCCAGCAATCTCAGCCAGCTCCCTCGGGCGGCTATAAGAAGAGATCTTGTGTGATCTTCGACAGGGGCAAACACACTTAGATGCAGGTTCAACAACCACAGAGCCTTTGTACGAGCAGATTGAAATTATTGCTGCAGGAACTGATGTGGAGTAGATGCATTATCTACAACATGCATAGTTCATTGTCCACCGCTTTCTCCTCTATTCCCTAGAACAAATGATGCATAATACTTTAGGGCTAGGGTGGTTTGCAGTACATATTTCGGATCACTGTTTTTTTAACTGAGGTTTAGTTATTTTGTGCCTCTTTCTTCAATCCCTAAAATTCATATTACATCAACATAAAACAAAGCCAAAAGGCCACTTCTGATGCTCTTAGACAATATTTTCATCACAAAAACTTCTACAATACTTTATGTTTTCATTAACTACTTCATACTTAACCTGCAGCTTACAAAGTAGGCTGCTGTGGACTGCAAAAGGGTAGAGTGGTGCGCAAAGACAGAGTGCTTCAGATTTAGATTAAGAGGTGTGTTGAGAGGTGCGTTGGGAGTTGAGAAGCGGGAGGCAATCTCTCTCTGCATCCCTCACCTCCTGCATCCTCATCCGTGTTCTCCTACCCCTCCATCCATCCACCCCTCTCTAAACCCCTTGGAGGGGCCCAAATGGCAAACACACATGCCTGCACGCGCACACACACACCCTCACACAGTGGGACGCTGACGACCTCCAAAAAGAGGGAGGTGCAGGTAATGAGTCACCCGATGGCAGTGGCTCGCCGCTGGGGAAATGGCACACTCTGGTAGGGGTGCCCTGCCATTCACTCTACTCTCTCCTCTCGCTGCACCCCACCACTACCACCTGATTCCCCCACCTATCTCTAGAGTGCCATTTCATTCTAAAAGGGGGGTGAGAAGAAGAGATGAGCACACAGAGAGAAGGAAAAAAAGCCAAAACATCTGTCACAGGGTCTAATTGGGTTCATTAGACAACACAGTCAGAGTTTCCAATTACGGACCAAGATAATTAATTGCTCTTGAAATTAAATATATTTTCTCATCAGCTTTTAATTAAAAAACACGGGCCCTCGTTCCTGATTGTGAGATCTAGATTGCCGGGTGAGACAAGATCCATCCCCTGCCCTTCTCTCTCTCTCTCTCTCTCTCTCTCTCTCTCTCTCTCTCTCTCTCTCTCTCTCTCTCTCTCTCTCTCTCTCTCTCTCTCTATCTCTCTCTCTCCCTCTCTCTACGTGTTTACTCCCGGTGCCATGGGGAGGTGGTCTGATTTCTTTTTTGGGGGGAGGTAATTACATGAGGTGATTAAGCCATGGCGTAAGCTCTAGTAGGCCATCAGTCTCCCCCAGCGAGGTCAAACATGGCCGGGGTATTTAGAGCAAGACTAGACTAGACCGCCAGCATCTCCACCCTATTGCAACCTATTGCCATTGCTTTGGTTGTGCCAGGAGATTAAGCATAGTTATGGGTTAGATTGTCTTCATTATTAGCTCCTGTGCATATCGTCTGTGAAGATTCTCACTTATCGAGGTCAGGCTGTTTCAAGGAGTTAAATTGCACTTAACTGCAACTGGATTTCTTTTTTTTGGTGCTTTAAAAGATTCTGCGTTCCTTGTGCAAGGACTTTCTCAGCTTGTGTTGTGATGTTGGCCAGACTGTTTCGCTTCTGGCTTCTGAAATATTCTGGCGACCCTCCATATGGATTGATATGCTTTAAGGTGGGTGGATACTTGGTGTTAAGCCACTACTTTTAACACATTTTATGTACCTAAATTGCTTTTTAACACTTTTATGCATCTTTTAGTTTTATGCTTCATCTTCTTTTACCATGAGTTGGACAAATCTGTGTTGCAACTGTACAATTTTATTGTATACTGTTTTTTAATGTGCTCTATAAATAAAATGTTCCTAAACTGCTGTACTCTGTGCTGACCCCTTACTCTGTACTTACTTGAATTTCCTCCTTGTAAATTGCTTTGGTCAAAAGCTAAATGTATTGTCATTCTAAAAATCGGTTGGCCGCCTTTCCACTAATCACAACAGATTGAAAAACAAAAAAATTGATTGAAAGCCGGAGTCAAAACCTCAAACCAAGGAGTCAAAACCAAAACCAAGGGCGCTATTCCACATGAACAGTAACGCAACAGCATAAAATTCCTACCCATGTCATACAGTACAACTTGCATAACTCATTACAACATAGTCCTGCCATTTTACCTGTAACTCACATAGTTGTGTCCTCAGGAGGCTAATAGGCCACAAACCTATATTTAAAATAGTGTAGTGTGGAATCCTTCTCATTACTATAGTGCTCCCTAGCCACGGACCAGGAAAGCCAACAGGTTGTGAAAATGGGATCAGTTGTCCCAGGCCCAGGAAGAATGGGAGTTCAGAATTGGGTCCTTCTTGCATTGTATGTATTATGTGGGAGGGCCTTTCAGGAGACTTTTCTCCGGGCCCCGCTTAAGCGGCCCCCGCTGTCAGCGGCCTTGGCTGTGAACTACAGCTTCCATCATTGTTAGGCCTGAGGGGGAAGAGATGCATATTTCTAATGCCGCTACTATTCATATTTATTCCAGCAGTCCTGCGAAAGCCTGCTCCACCCATTTATCTCCCTAATAGAGACCACAGCCGAAAGGAAGACCTGCCAGCGTCTTCCAGAAATCAGTGCAAATAAATGACTACCGGTGCTCTCTCTGTCTTCCGTTCTCTCGTTTCTCTCATTCTCTCTCCCTCCTTTCGGCCAGGTTTATACTTTGCTCCACAGAAGCGTAGGGGGGAAATTCAATGTTGAATCCATTTACATTTTAACCCAAGTACATTATGTTGTCAACGGCACTGGCGTAATCATACCAGCGATAAGTTCATTGCATGCGATAGACCTACAGTGTGGGGAGAATAATCTGATTTCCAGGAGATGCTTTCACATTCCTACATCGTATTCCTTCGCTGCAAGCGATAAATTAACAAGGTTTCTGACTGTAATTACATCCACAGCCAATTGTGATATCAGGAGTAAAGATCTCGCCATAGTCCACACAGTCCACAAAACCACTAAATCCATATAATTCATTTGCCTGGGATTCAATACTCATCTTATGGATAACGTGACGAACCAATTAGCAAAACTAAGACATGAAATATATATAACACAGAAATCAGTAACCATGCATATGGTCTATCAATTTCCATCTCCCACTGCGTACGTCTTTTTTCTGGAGGCCAAATTGCATAAAGCAGCTCCTTATACCACAGATGGACAGGTCCATTTTCGGAGGCCTTCTTGCACGGCACGGCACCACACCGCACCGTACAGTTGGAACGACCTCATCTGAACACCTTCATGCATAAGTCACACCTCCATACGCATGAAATCATATATTCACATTTCAATTAGGAACCCCGTCACGGAGCTGACCCCTGCCAAATGACACACTGGAGGACAAAGTGGAGCGACGGGGAGAGAAGGAAAAAAAAGACAGCTGAGATGAAGAGATGTGAAGTAATGAAAAGGGAAGAGAGACAGATGTAGATTAAAAATAAGAAAAAAATAGAGAATGTAGGATAGAGAATTAAAGACAGAAGGTGAGGTGGGGTAAAGGGGAGTTGGAATGGCAGAGAGATATAAAGAATAAGAAAATGAGAAAAGTAAAGTAAAAAATTACTGACAGAAAAAGTGAACGAAAGCAAAAAATGAGACAGATGGCGATCATGTGAGAGGAAGTTATGAAATGACACAAATGACGCATAGATAAAGATGAATGAGAGTGAGAAAGTAGACGAAAACAAAAACAAAGAGAAAGAGTGAAGGTGAAAGACAAAAAGCAATGCAAAATAATAGAGCAGCGATTAAATCAGACCAAATAAAGAGAGAAACAGAAGGAGACAAAAACAAACGTGAGTTTTTTTCTAAAATGAGGAGAAGTAAACCAAGGAAAAAAACAACACAGTGAGAAGGGGAAAAGGTGAAACGATATAGAAAAACAGACAGCGGAAGAGATGACAACAAACGGAGAGGGAGAAAGAAGCAAGGGGACAATAGGACAGAAAACCACAACAGCACAGCCAGCCAAATTAATGGAAATAAAGATGTCACTCATTGACATAAAAATAAACAAACAGAAGGAAAGAAATGATGGAGATGTAAAATGGCAGAGAAAAAATGAAAGAAAGAGAGAAAGGAAGGCAGAAAATAAAAAAGAAAGGAAGGAGGAAAGAAAGAAAGAAAGAAAGAAAGAAAGAAAGAAAGAAAGAAAGAAAGAAAGAAAGAAAGAAAGAAAGAAAGAAAGAAAGAAAGACAAAAGAGAAAAAAACTAAAAGCAAAATAAACTTGGATTGATTTGACACATAGCCTGCAGAATAAAAACTTCTCCAGCCGAGTATTAACAAAAAATCTCCAAAGATGCCTCTTTGAATTGAACTTGAGCTCACCAATGAAGTAGGCCAGCAGAAAGACGAGGGTGACGGAGATGAGGATGGCACTGAGGGCGGCACATTTCCAGTTGCAGTGCTTGTAGGGCTTCTTCAGGCTGAAGGCTGGCCGCGAGAAGGTGTTGCGGGGCAGGGGCCGCGGCGGGGGCGAGTACACCGTGCTGGAGGTCAGCGGGTAGCCCGGCGAGGTCGTGCAGTACATGGGCGACGTCCCACCGGGCTTGAAGAGGAAGTGCCTGTGGATGGGAGGAGAGAGGAGAGAAACAGAGAGAGAGAGAGAGAGAGAGAGAGAGAGAGAGAGAGAGAGAGAGAGAGAGAGAGATGGTGGGAGGGCTATCTCCGAGCTCTTACTTTTTTATTTAACCTATATATGTTGTATATTTGTATAGTGTATAGTACATACTGAATGTATGTGTGTGTATTTGTGTGTGTGTATCTGTGCATGTCTGTGTGTTTCTGCCTGAGCAAGTGAGTGCACAAGGACTGTGTCTTCTTTCTCATTTGTAATACAGAGTGCACAGCCCCATACACCGTTCAGTAATGCTGCCTCGAAGCACTATTTTGAAGGGCGAAAAAATAAAGAAATAAAGTTGTTGCCGTAGACACCCCTTTTCCCCCATTTCTGCTGGCTACCAGAAAACAGGTCTCCAGCATGGTGGGTTGGCACTATCACAGCCGTGAATCAATATCAGATTTAATTTACAGCCCGAGTGACCACAGCAGATCCCTGATAATTTGAGTCTGTGCATGCTGTTAGATGCACAGGAACAGGCGAATATTTACAGCAAACGTGTGTCAGCGTCAAGCGCAGGACCAATTCACCCTTGAAGGGCTAGACAGGTCTCAAATTGAAACAAATAAACACATAAATAATGACAATTACAATTGGCCTGCTGGGCCCATGTGGTCCTCCTGAGGCGGGCAAAGACGTCATTCGACAGTTTTATTATCTAAAAAAAAACATGTTTTTCTGTCACCTTCTGGAGTGGTGACGTGTTACCTTCAGGGCCCGACAGCGCAGACACCCCTTACTGCCACAATAGATTGGTGTCACAGCAAGTACTAAATCTCATTAAGGCAGCATTACTGTGCATGGGGTGGGGGTGTGGAGAGGAGTGCAGACAGACACTCAGACAGACAGACAGATAGATAGAGAAAAGTGAAAAGTTTTAGTAGACGTTATAAGATCAGCAGCAGAGACCATACACAGTATGTCAGTGGTGGCAGTGGTGGTGGTGGTGGTGGTAGTGAGCTTACGAGTACTATAGGCGGAGCTAAGAGGCAAAAAACCCACAACAAAACATGTGAGACATGTAAACCGTGACATGACGAGAAGACTACAAAGGCGGGCATGCAGCATGGCAAAGCAGAGCTTGAGTGGAAATGCACAACAAGAAGTGGCATTAGGGATGGGGTGGGGCGGGTTGAGGGTCTAGGAGGTAGATTGAGGGTTTTCGATGGGCCTTCTTCGGGCCGAGTAGGAGGTGGGGCAGGAGGGGTTGTCGGTAGGATTGGGTCGTAGAGGGGTCGTAGCTAGGAGGGTGTGGTGGGGCGGACATGAGACGTACCCATCACTGTAAGCACCTTCTCGGCGTGCCGTCGCCAGAATGTCCATCTCAATCAAGTTGTCCTGCAAAGTCTCAAGGAATGTCTGCTTTGCAATGTTTCTACATACAGATGGAGAAATGGAAGATGGTGGAGCCTTGAGTGAGTCATGCGTATGGAAGGGAGGAGGAGGAGGAGGAGGAATGGGGCTTGGACAGAGATGTACAGTACAGTACGCAGTCAAGAAATGAAAACACAAAACAAAGAAAAACACCCCACTTCTACCACCAGAGAAGGAGAGATGTCACAAAACATAGCACACACACACACACACACACACACACACACACACACACACACACACACACACACACACACACACACACACACACACACACACAGACGTTGACTTACTACACACACGCACACACGCAGTAATGAAACGGAAAAGAGATACATCATTTTGGGTGACGGCACCCAAAAAGAAAAAGGCATAGTGACAAAGAGAGATAGAAAGGAAGTGGAAGTGGAAAACAGTCGTATAGAAACCAATAATAGTAAGAGTAATAGTAATAAAAAGTTCAGTGACAAAATGGAGGAAACCTCCTCTTGTAACTGCTGGCCCGCTGTGGTCGGACCTCCCTACCTGGTACTGGTACCGTAAGAGCCCTGCCCATCTCTGCATGCGTCTTGCTCTTCTCTGATAAACATTAGAGTATTCTGGCTCCTTCAGGGATTGGATGGTTGGACAAAAACAATGGATTTGATTGGTTGGTTGGATGTTTGCTTGTTTGTTTTTTAATACTTACAGATAGTACAGTCAGTTTAGTTAAGCTTTTGCTATATAAGAGAACACAGCAATAACATACTATGAGGCGCTACTTCTTACACTTGTAGGAACATGACAGCAAAGATGAAAAATAAATAAACAAAACACAATTTAAAATATATTCCCTCCCTTTAGCGATAAAACCCCGCTAAAGGCTGCAGTGGAGTGGTATATACAGTACATGAATCCTGCTTTATGGTTTCGGCTTGTGATGGAAGGCATAAATATCCTGAAGCATATTGCTGCATATAAATATGCAGAGGCCTGTCTCCTCCACCAACTTTTGCATGCCATTTTGTGCACAAGATTTAATAGTGTGGCAGCACCCAGCAGTCACTGTACCCTACCACCCCCCAAAGCCCAATTCCTAGCCACCCCCACCGCCCGAACCTTCCACATCCCTTATAAAGTATATCTCCCTGGGGGAAGACTAACATATAATGCAGTCTGAGAGATACGGGGGGGCATGGACCATCATCTTTGTAAACACGACACAGGCTAAAACGATGTGAATTCAACAAGGAGAGAGAAAAACAGCATCTTCTCCCTTCTGTTCCCATTACACGCTGTTTCAAAAATACAAGAGTGTGGAGAACCAGCATGGTGTCTGTTTGTCTGTCTGTCTGACAAGCAAACACAGACACGGACACACAACAACAATAAAATGGCTGTGAGGGAAGGTCGGGGGCTGGAAAGCATTGAAACCTTCAAAATCAACCCAAACAGATAGCATGACTAGAGACTAGGAGGCACAAAAGGGGACTAACAAACATATACAGTAAGGCCGAATCCCATTTCTAATTTCTACCCCTACCCCTACGCCTTCCCCTTGCCCCTCTTCCCTTCAAACGGAGCAGTAAGAGGTAGGGCTTGAAACGCAATCCTTACGAATTGAGAGAGCCCTTCAACAATCACAGACTGACACCCATTGCATGCAAAAAACAGCATCTCTATGGTTAAACGGATGATATTGCTTGCAATTACTCGCGCAAAAATTTAAAAAAGTTTAAAAAGCTTTTTTTTTTAAAACCTGCATGTTTCACGTGCATTTCATGTAGAAAATGACCATTACACATTGGGACAATGTTTAACTTAGTACAATGGAATAATGATAACATATATATTTGTGTGCATTTGTGGATGCTGCCAATTTTTAAGGGCATTCGCAATGCATTCTGGGAAATCGGTCGTGCCCCTCCGTTTGAAGTGTTCGTTTGAAGGGGTAGAAAGCCCTTCCCCTTACCACTTCTCCTCTGTCTGAATGGGAATTGGGCCGGCCCTAGCCCTTCACGTGAATGTGCAAAACGGAGGGGAAGGGGAAAGGCGTTGGGCTGAGGGGTGAAATGGGATTCGGTCTAAGAGGACAGACACAGAGAGGAAAACATGGAGAATAGCATGTACACATACTCTACATTGAAGAGTAACAAGAGGACTAACTAGGTGCTGTCGTGCATTGAACTACAGTAATGCACCACATACCATGACGGGCAACTTGCCCATGGGGAGCCAGGTTCGAATCCTGCCTGGGTCATTTCACAGTCCCACCACATTTCTCTCTCCTACTAACTCATCTCTCTTTACTTTCTCTATCTGCAATAAAGGTCCACAAAATCCCATAAAACCAAAGTGTCCAACAGATGTGAAAAATGCCCATGGGTAGTCAGGTTTGAATCCGGCTTGAGTCATTTCCAAACCCTTTCCCATTTCTCTCTCTCCCACTTACTTTATATCTCTATCTGCAATAAAGACAGCAAATAATGTACGAACGCAAAAGACATGCAAAAAGTAAAAGTACTAAAACAAACTGTCAGAGAGCTAGTCTGCCTATCTACTGCTACTAGTGTGTTGTTTGGCCTAATTAAGTGCTATGACAGGACCCACACACACTTCCCGCAAAATGTTTGCCGCTAAGCTCCGCTCAGCTGTGCTCTCCATCCCACTCGGTGGGCTGCTCGCTCACAGGGAGGAATGGGCCATTATAAGGCTATTAACCGCCCAAATGACAGGCCAGGTGTCAGCGCCCCGGTGGAGGTTCCAAATGGCTCCAATTTTGTCAGAAGAATTGAAATAATAGATGTGCTGCCGCCCTCTCCCTCTCCTCTCTCTTCGTCTGTCTATGTCTCTGTCTCTGTCTCTGTCTCTGTCTCTCTCTCTCTCTCTCTCCCTCTCTCTCTCTCTCTCTCTCTCTCTCTCTCTCTCTCTCTCTCTCTCTCTCTCTCTCTCTCTATCTCTCTCTCTCTTTCTCTCTCTTCCCTCTCTCTCATTTTTGGTGGATGGGGAAGTGTGGGTAGACAGTACTGATTTATATTATACAGAGGTTCGGTTTGGACTTTCTCGCTCACTCGCTCGCTCACTCGTCTGCTGCTTTAAATTCTCTCCACACCTCCATCTGTTTTGCTCCTCCACTGGGAATACCTGAGGGAGATTAACTTCGAAGTCGGAATGGTGGGGGAAGGAGGGGGGGTGGTGGTTGTGGATGGGTTACGCAATGTTTAATCAGTCATTATGCGACTGTGCAATCCTCCCCCAAAACTGAAATTAACATTCATTTTCCTGTTGAATGGCCCGGGCTGTCAAACAATGCTGGTTGCGCCGAGGAACCAGACAGACAGACTTCGACTGTCTCGACAATCTGCTGGGCTTCCTCCAAATCCTCCCTCGTCTGGTTAGGACTGAGACAAAGAACTTCTAACTAATAGGCTCCCTAACTCTTGTAAAAGAAACTTTGATAAAGTCAGACTTTTAAAATGTATCGACTATTTATGTCATCTATTGCAACGATTCACAATGTATGTCTTACATACAGCATATGTCTTATATTATGTATGTCCCCTATGATGTACATCTATTATAACTCTCTGGCACAAGGCAGAGTGCATGAACGCTAGTTTTCAATATGATAAGAACCGTGTTTGAGTGCTGAGATTCATAGCATAATATGAACCCATCTTAACATTTTTTTTTAAACTTGGAGAGAAATATGTTCTCTGCAGCAAAGCATTGGCAAAAAATGTCGGCAGTCCAGCGTTATTAGTGTTAAGACTTTAGCCGCCTTCTTTCCCCCGCAGGGTTTTGACATCGCTGATTTCCCCGAGCCTCACGAAGTACAATGCAATGCGATGCGACGCAAGGCCTGCCGGCAGCTAGAACAACACTTGACTGATACCCTTCACACGAAGGGCCTCGGACTGCCAAGGCGCAACACCGGCAAATTGAACAGCTCAGATTGATGGGGAATAAATAAAGGCTCAGGAAAAGAAGGCCTTGGGGGGCACGGGGGAGGAGGACGAAGTGGAGGATGTCAAGGAAGATAGGGAGGCAAACGAGATGGTGGAGGAGGATGAGGAGGAAGATGAGAGGCAAGTGGGGGAGAAGGGCTAGCTAGCAAGCGTGGGCTGGTCCTTTAGAAGGTGTGTGTGTGTGTGTGTTTATGTGTGTGTGTGTGTGTGTGTGTGTGTGTGTGTGTGTGTGTGTGTGTGTGTGTGTGTGTGTGTGTGTGTGTGTGTGTGTGTGTGTGCGTGAGAGAGAGAGATGAAAACAGCTCTGTAATGCCGAATCGACTGCAGTCTCTCAGGAATGAAAAGCGAGAAAAAAAAACAGAACGAAATCTAACCCCTAAGGCCACCCACGTTGTCAAAATCACAGACTCTACAGATGAGCCTGAAAACAATCCTTCTCTCCCTTCTCCCTCCATCCTTCCCTCACTCTCTCTCCCTTACTCTTTCTCTTCATTCCTCTCATCCTACCCTCAGTCTCTCTCTGTCCCTCTGTCTCTCTCTTCCCCTCTCATCTCTCCCTCACTCCCTCTCCCTCTCCATCAGTCTCTCTCCTCATCCTTCTCTCTCTCTCTCTCTCTCTCTCTCTCTTTCTTTCTCTCTCTGTCTGTGGCGGGTTGGGGTTCATGTTCCAAAAGCGCGTGTTGATGGCGTGCGTGTTGAGCCGTCCTCTACACTTATCCTCTACAGGCAGGCGAAACATACTCTAAACACCTCCGGCACCTGGGAGCTGTCAGCAGCAGAGCCAGAGAGGTTTACGCAGAGCAGATCAGCTCTCGGGGCCCACAGGAGAAACTTAACGCCAGTACTTTTGCCCTCGGTATGAAGTAAAGTACTCTCTCTCTCTCTCTCTCTCTCTCTCTCTCTCTCTCTCTCTCTCTCTCTCTCTCTCTCTCGCCATCCCACCCCTACTCTGCATTTTGGAAGGAAGTCGAAAACAGTGAAAACCTAACTCCTTCTTGCCACTCATGTAGCCTGCAGATGCC
The DNA here is from genome assembly GCF_034702125.1 of Engraulis encrasicolus. Classification (NCBI taxonomy): domain Eukaryota; kingdom Metazoa; phylum Chordata; class Actinopteri; order Clupeiformes; family Engraulidae; genus Engraulis; species Engraulis encrasicolus. The sequence goes on from NC_085864.1 coordinate 1,132,694, forward strand.
AAGGCCAAAGTGTCTGCAGAAGCGCTATCTGAGCTGTACGTGTACAAGACACACACACAAGGATAAGAGGGCAAAACACCTGGCACATAAAATGAGCTTTTCAAAATGGGAGGGAGAAAGCCAACATGAGCATCTTTAGCACAACAAAAACTCAAAAAGGTTTACAAAAAAAGTCCCCGGAAACAAAACAAAACAAAAATGTGTGCATGCCTGGCATAAAATGAGCCCAAAATTCAAAAAATGGAAATATAGCAAAGTCTAAAGAAATGCTTTACAAGACGCTTCCCCAAAATAAAGAAAAAAAACAACAGGGCATACCTGGCACAAACATGTAAATCCAAACCCAAAGCCAGAACGCAACATTGAAGCAAAACAAAAAAGTTTAACAAGAAGACCCCCCACTCACACACACACAAAAAACCAAACTGAACCAAATCTAACTTCATATGACAAGCACACAGGTACAAAGTAAAACCCATCTGTTCCAGCCCATCTTGTCCCGCCCAGCCCGTGCTCACCTGGTCTCCAGGGGAATGTTGCTGTTGAGCAGCCAGTTGTCCTGTGCCGTGCTGCCGGAGTCCTGGACACTGGGCGGGCCCTCTGGAGCTGCGGAGCTGCTGTTGTCGGTGGGCGCGGGGCTGGGGTTGCTGCGCGGCGTGCCGTAGGCGTCGCGCTCCCTGTTCAGCGAGTTGGCGGAGCTGGTGCCATGGTGGTGCTGCTGGTTGGGCGAGTGGGAGTGTGACAGGCCCGGCACGGGCGGCGTCCGCAGGCGGGAGTGGTTCTGGAACAGCCCGTCTAGGGAGGGCACAGAGAGAAGGAGAGGAAAGAAGAGAACATGTTAAAAAACGGAGAAAGAGCAATGGTGAAAAGACTAATATTTGTGAACGTGTATAGTGGTTCTGGAACGGTCCAGCTCATAAAAACATTTTTTTTTTTTTTATATATATTTTTTATGGGCTTTTATGCCTTTATTTGACAGGACAGTTGAAGATGGTGACAGGAAGCGAATGGGGCAGAGAGACAGGGGAGGATCGGGAAATGACCCCGGCCGGACTCGAACCGGGGTCCCCGAGGGTGGGCATGCAAGCCCAAATGTGGGGGGCTTAGCGCGCTGCGCCACAGCGCCCCCCCATAAAAACATTTTAAATTTGTGATCATCTTTGAGTCACTTGAGTAGTAATACATAATAATACACTGGTTCAGGAATGGGTCGACTGAGGAAGACATGGAGGGAGAGGAGGGAAAGAAAATGTTTTCAAAAAATAATGTTGGAAGTACAATGACACAGCACCAACAAAAAGGTTGAAAGTCTTAAAAAAAACTATTTGTTATTGTGATCATCTTTGAAATCTTGTCTAAGTCATAGTGACCATGTCTATGCATAGTGGTTCTGGAACAGCTTGTCTGAAGAAGATAACAAAAGAAAAGAGAAAGACAAAATGTTGCAAAACTTCGACAGACCTTGACAGGACAAAATAAAAAAACAATCTAAATTTGTGATCATTTTTAAGTCACTTGAAGGAAGTGACCTGAGTAGCAATCACATTTGCTTTAAAAGGTTTCGTAAATGCTGTTTCTGTAAGGGCTGAAAAATAATACATTGAAACTGAAAGAGTCCTGTTCATGAAAGTGTTTCTGCCTCTGACTCTCACTGTTCGTAGTGCTAAGATATGTATACTGCAACTGCCCAGTCTGGCTGTTCACAATTTGCATGTTTACAAGCTGAAAACATGACATCAAATGCAAGATACTCCATTAGCCAACAGAAAAAAGCCAATGGCACTTTCATGAGTTTGTATAAAACCTCTGCATTTCTGAGAAATTTAAGCATTGCGGTACTAACTGATGTGAGGCTTTTAGACATGTCGAGAATTCGGCTGAAATAGCTTCTGTGTGCAAGTCTGAGAGAAGCCATATAACACACTGAGTCATGCTAAGCACGTGCTTGTGTGTGGGAAAATATCAGTCGCCCCGTGTGTGTGTGTGCGCGCACATGCGTATGAGTGTGTGCGTATTTGCATGCCTATGAGTGTGTGTGTGTGTGTGTGTGTGTGTGTGTGTGTCTGCCACTGTGTGCCGCCTCTTCTGTTTCATGGTCTTGATGGAATCAAGTAGATTAGCTATGAACGCGTGCGTTAGCACTCTAGCTCCAAACGCCTCATGCTGGCTTCAAAACAAACACTCAGGCCGACGTCTAGTGCAATTTGCGTCCTATCGCTCTCTGGCATAAATTCTAGAAGCACGGCTGTAAGTAGACAGCAAAGGCGGGAGGGTGAGGGAGGTGGGGGGGAAGAGAGAGAAAGAGAGAGGGGCGGTGTGACAGGCACAGCACAGATGACTGAGAGTAGATAGATAAATGGATAGGCAGAGAGACAGAGTGAGAGAGAGAGAGAGAGAGAGAGAGAGAGAGAGAGAGAGAGAAAGATAAATAGAACGAGAGAGAGAGATAGACAGAATGAGAGAGAGAAGAGAGAGAGAGAGTTGAGACAGAGAGGAGGAGGCAGTAGGAGAAACAAGAGGAAGCCAGTGATTAAAGGAGAGCATTACATGCCGAGAGAGAGAGAGAGAGAGAGAGAGAGAGAGAGAGAGAGAGAGAGAGAGAGAGAGAACTGAAGAGATACTGTATGTAGATAAATGAGAGACAACAAGAGTGACAGAGACGGTAAGAGTACTATAGTACTTGCAGCCATTCTCTGCCGCTCGGTTAGCCCCTGCCCTCCTCTGTCACCACTCGGCTCAGCTTGGCTAACTGCTGCTTTCTCTGCCTCTTGGTGACAAAAGCAAAGACGGGAAGGAATGAAGTCACTTGAATGGGACGTGTCACCACTGGCAGGAATATTCAATATCCAAACAGCAAAAGCAATGTGCCCTGGTGACAATCTGCCATTCCCGGCCATACAGAATTACTGCAGTGTGTCCCACTTTGAAATTCACTTTCTGAAAGATCAAGAAAGCTGGTGCAATGTGTCGACGACATGAGGGTGTGTTCTCTTCTGTCGAGTGAATTTCTTTCTTCCTTTTTGTCTGTTGTCTCCCATCTTCTCTCACTAAACTTTATCTGTCTGACTGAATGTCTCTGTCTCTCTCTGTCTCTCTGTCTCCCTCTCTCATTTTTTGTAAAAACTTCAGCTGTCACTTTGTGTCACGGGACATTTTTGTGCAGACATCAGGACATCAGAAGATATGAAGTATCAGATTGTACCCCAGTGGTCTTCGCACACAAATCTGATACTCCCGTCTCACTCAGTGGTGAGATAGATAAAGAGCCAGTGTACGTGCTGCCTCAGTGCCCATTAATTTCCATATCTGCTCTGCCATTAATCAATCAATGAGAGCATAGCTCTGCCGTGACTTGCTGTGCCCAAGCACCGAGTGCCATGAGTAGACAAAATGGCTCCCCTTTTATGTGTCAGGCACACACATAGATGTACACACATGAACACACACTCCTGTACGCACACACACTTACTCTATTTCACAGGTATATACAAAAAATGGCACGCACATACACACACACATTTTTATTTCACAAGTACAAAAAATAGACTATTTACAGAGGGATGTGAGGCAGAAGCCAAACAAATCTCGAGATGGAAAAAGACACAGATATAGTGTGTGTGTGTGTGTGTGCGTGCGTGCGTGCGTGCGTGCGTGCATGCGTGCATGCGTGTGTGCGTGCGCACACTCTCATTCTCTCATTCCACTTCTGAGCAGATCTCAAGATGAGAAAATATATACTCCTGAGTGTGTGTGTGTGTGTGTGTGTGTGTGTGTGTGTGTGTGTGTGTGTGTGTGTGTGTGTGTGTGTGTGTGTGTGTGTGTGTGTGTGTGTGTGTGTGTGTGTGTGTGTGTGTGTGTGTGTGTGTGTGTGTGTGTGTGTGTGTGTGTGTGTGTGTGTGTGTGTTACACTTCGCATTCCACGCACACTTCTGAACAACTGTGTGGGTATTACAATTGCACTTGAGGTTATTCCCCTCCCTCAATATGATAGCAGACCTCAATCACAACACAAGTTTGTTTTTGTTGTGCCCCCCCCTCTCCCTCCACCACCCTCTCTCCTCCCGTTCTTCAAATCAAGAGTCAACAACAAAAGGCACACAGCACAACAAAGCACAGGGCACAATGGCAGGCCCTGTTAGGACAAAGTCAAACTCAATAAGACCCACATCACAGAGCAGTGAATAAAAATGACAGTCTGTTGAAAGTAATGCTGCTCTTGCTTCTCGAAAAGGCATTGTGACAATATTGGGAGTACAGGAGCGTATGCTGCTGTAGGTACCTGTTATACAACAACTCAATTTCCCCATAGGTGGAAGTATGGTAGGCCCTTCACCAACTGGCAACTAGATGATTGGAAAAGGTTCTTTCTAAAGGTTCTCAAGAATGTCACTATAAGGAAAAACTCTCACAGCAGTGCCTTAATTTCAGGTTTAAAAACTAAACTAAAATCTCCTGACACCAGTTGGAGTTAGCCATTTTAGCTAACAGACTTGGTGGTTTTCCTGGCTTTCCCTGATTGCCTCAGTTTCTAATGGTCTATGGGGGAAAATAGATTTTCCCTGGACTCTGAATGAAGGATGTATTTTCTTACAAGCCCTATTGAGTGTGATGATTTTTTTGTCTGACAGGTTTTTTTTGCCAGACAGAGGTGGCAACTCTAAACAGACTACAGCCTGAGTCAGCTACTACTAATGTTAGCTAACAGCTACAGACGGCAGTCACTCCTCATCATGAGTGGTTCTTCTGCACTGCATTTTGGGCTGAGTCGAGTCCAGGGGGTTTGCCTTCTCATTCCCCCTTTTCATTTTGGATGCCAGCGACGGATCATTCATCAGATCCCAGTGACAGATGGTTCCGGAGCGAGAGGCGCCTCCGCTGACAACTCCTGATTACTCTGATGCCTAAAAGTCAGAGAACTGCAATGAAGTAAACAGCCATAAGGTCCATGAGTGAATGAATGTGCGGTAGAGAGTAGGTGAGGGAGCCAGGGAGAAATGGAGGGAGGGATAGAGAGTGAAAGTCAATGAGATGCTGAGAAAGTAAGGGAGAGAGAGGGGGTGGTAGTGAGGGAGGGCGGTAGGGGGGAGGGAGAGAGAGAGGGAGAGAGAAGGAAATAGGGAGGGCGGTGCTGAATAAGTGAGGGAGGGAGAGAGGGAGTAAGTCAGTGATGTGCTGAGAAAGTGAGATAGGACGGTAAGGAGAGCGGAAGGTAGGGAGGGAGGTAGGGAGAAAGAGAGGGTGGTAGAGGGAGGTGGAGAAAGCGTTAGGGAGGTGGGGAGAGAAGGAGGGAGGAAGAGAGGGTGTAAGTGATTGAGGTGCTGTGCAAATGAAGGAGGAACGAAAGGAGGAATTACGGTTACCACCTCCTGACAAAAAGCCTGGACATTTCGAATCCAACCGACCCCTTTGCTTGTAAGCAACAGTGTGTCGTCCAGCAAAAATAGTGAACATTAAATGTTCAGGGAAAATATATTTTTCCCTGCAATTGACCATTAAGGACTGGGACTGCCAGGTAAAATCAGGACACGTGGCAACATTTTGGGGCTGTTGCTTCCTTCTGGTCAGCGTTAGGCTATCACTTATCCTCCATGCCACCACTGGACAGACATTTACAGCATTACTCAAATGTTCAAAAAGGAAGGGGAAAAAAAGGTCACAGCAGACCTCCAAACATTTTCTTTTTCTTTTTTAAACATAAAAAACTCACATAATTGCGTGTGCTGTTTTATTTTCCGCATACAGTACAATGTGGTTTTCAAGGTAAAATGACAAAAGACCTTCAGACTCTGAGACTACTGAGAGTTTGAGCCTTTCACAAATGCTCCCGTAATCCTCACAACTCATTTTAGCAATCACTTACCAGTATGGTAGTGAGTGTTGAGCTTAGTGCAAGCAAGGCTAGCTTTCAGGACATGTCCACAGTCCCTCGCTCTGCCTGCCTCCCTGCCTGGCTGGCTGGCCTTCCTATTCTGCTGTGGCGACAGAAGCAGCCACCGAAACAACAACTGCAAAAAGTGCTGATGTAAGGGTCGAGGAGGCCAAGGGCTTTCTCTTTATTGAAAAGCACCCAGGAGCAGCAGGAGAAGGAAGAGGACGATGGCAACAAAAGGAGGAGCAAGTGGAGGAGGAGCAACCAGAAGATGACAACACCAGGAGGAGGTGGAGGAGGAGGAGGAGGAGAGATGGAGAAGAACACGAAGAAGAAGATGACAATGAGAGGAAGAAGAGGAGAGGAGTGAAAGAGGAAGAAGAAAAAGACGAAGATGGTGGATACAGAGTCCTTGAGGCGATGGCTCGGGCCTCCCTGCCACCGAAGGAAGAGTAGTGGTGATTCAGCATCAGTGACTCACCATAATCAAAACAAAGGCCCAAGATGGCCGATCAATGCGGTTCATGTGCAATCCTTTAGACACAGGCAAATGAAATGATCCTGTGCGTGCACAGTCACAGGAAGCACAGGAGAGGATGGGATGATGGGTGTGTTTCAGGAAGATCAGATAAAGATCTGATAACACAATACACCACTTCTTCTCAAAGAGAGCGGCCCTTGCTTTTGTAAGGAGATATTGTTGGCGGCTAAACAGTGGTGAACCAATTTTCAAAACAGGACTCTTAGATGCTCTCTTTATAACTATTATTTTTACACAATATTTTACTGAAAGCGTTTCGGGTGGTTTTTCGCTTCCAGAAACGTCGATGGAGATCACTAGCACCGGTGTAATTGCACAGCAATAATTCGATGAAAAAAATGGTTTAAACATTTTTACTCCCCTCTTTTATGAGTATCTATATCTATCAGTCTTTCGAAAAACCAACCTGCCCTTTCTATAGCCATCCGATTCCTCCCTGCCTTCCTCCCGTTCAGTTGCTTTTGGCCGGCGTATTAAAGGACGTCTTCTCTTCTTCAGCTCAATACTTGAAGGCGTCAATCGGCCATTAGGCTCGTCTGACAGCAATCTCGGAGGGAAATCGGGTTCCCCTTGGCCGTCTTAGTTAACCGATGGGAGATACCGATCCATCAAACTCTAACACAAAATTGATTCATATCCATGAATAATTGAGCAGAGGAGAACAGGGATCAGTAAGAAAAAAGCCGCCATATTGCAACCTTATTTAAAAACACGGATATCGCTACAGGACGCTTCACCGATTAATATTGGCCCTCTCTCTCTCTCTCTCTCTCTCTCTCTCTCTCTCTCTCTCTCTCTCTCTCTCTCTCTCTCTTATACGTGCGTGCGTGCCTGCCCATGTGTGTATGTGTGTGTGTGTGTGTGTGTGTGTGTGTGTGTGTGTGTGTGTGTGTGTGT
>NC_085864.1:1160000-1162500 GCF_034702125.1 Engraulis encrasicolus
TCCCTCGTTTCATCACTCTGCAGTGCAAAGATGGAGAGAGAGAGAGAGAGAGAGAGAGAGAGAGATAGACAGAGCGAGAGAGAAAAAGGGAGAGAAGGAGAGGGTGAGAAAGAAAAAGGGAGAGAGAGAAGTCCTCTAAAAGTAATCAAAGTCAGAGTACGGGGGTGTAAAAACGCGTTGCACTTTCATCCAGCCAATGCAATTTGTCTTGCAGACAAAGCTTTTTACCGAACCGCGTGTTCCGCCACATTTAATTAAGGGCCTGGCCGCACGATTTGTTCTCAGCTTGCCCCACTCCCACACCGTTGTTGCCCCCCACCCCCTGCCGAGTTTTAGGTTTTTTTTTCTTTTTCCATTTTCTTTTTTTCCAGAAAGGCACACCATGAGGTCCCTGCCGGCCTATGGTGGGGCCCCCGGACCATAGATATGATTCAGAGCAGTAGGCTGCCCAGGCAAGCCCCCGCCAAGGTTGACTGCCTCTCTCTCCCTCTCTCTCTCTCTCTTTCTCTCTCTCTCTCTCTCTCTCTCTCTCTCTCTCTCTCTCTCTCTCTCTCCCTCTCTCCCTCTCTCTCTCCCTCTCCCTCCCTCTCTGCGGTGCGTGTACAACCTCAGAGTTTTAGTTAGGAGTCTTCGGACCATGGCTCCTCTTTCAGCTCCTGACAGTCCCTCTCCCGAGACCTGCCCTTTCAGCCTCACTGATGATCTACCCCCTACCGTAACACACACACTCACACACACGCACACACTCACACACACACTCACACACACGCACACGCACACACGCACACGCACACGCACACACACACACACACACACACGCACACACACAAACGCACACACACACAAACGCACACACACACACACAAACACAAACACTACACGCTTCACCTCCACACCCACACAGCAGCCGGCCAACAGACCAGCACAACACAACACACATCCTGCAGAGTCCTTTATGTACTCACTAGCAGACTAATTAAATGGCCCCGTGCACAGATGCACAGACACGGGGGCTTGGCTTGGCTAGCACACTGGCAGGCAGGTACTGTATATATGGCTGGAGAGAGGGAGTACACAGGAAAGTGTTATTTCAACACTTAGACAGCACTCTAGGACCAAATACAGAAGCTGTTGAATAGACTCTTTAAATGTTGAATTAGCAATGTGTTTTGTACTGTCTACGAGCTGTTATGTTGTTGCTATGGTTATGCAATGTTGTGCACACACACGCTTGCGCACACACACCCGCACACTCACGCGCACACACATGCGCACAACCACACACACACACACAGACACACACACACACACACACACACACACACACACACACACACACACACACACACACACACACACACACAAACACAAACACCCCCCACGACCAACTATTCCACTCTCCTACCCCTCAGCCCTCTCTATTCCTTCTTTCCCAGTCGCCTTCATTTCTCCCCATCCCCATCGGTGCAGCTCCCGAGAGAGGTGGCCCCAGACACCGTGAGCTGTTTGCGAGGGCAATTGGTACAAACGGCTGCGGGGGGTCCAGCTGCCATCCCTGACGCAGGCACACACAGGCTACACACAGGCACACAGGCATATCTCCTATTACATGGCCACGGCCTCCTAGCTGGGTGCCCAGTTAGCGCAGACAGTCGCGCTGAGTACTCAGAAAAAAAAGAAAATAGAAAAAATAATAACAATAATAATGTGTGTGTGTGAGCGCGTGCGTGCGTGCGTGCGTGCGTGCGTGCGGTGTGTGTGCTTGGAGTTGGGGGGGCATAACGAAACCTTATTAGGTACCATTTGAGGACTGTGTGTGTGTGTGTGTGTGTGTGTGTGTGTGTGTGTGTGTGTGTGTGTGTGTGTGTGTGTGTGTGTGTGTGCGCGCGCGTGTGTGTGTGTGTGAGAGAGAGAGAGAGAGAGAGAGAGAGAGAGAGAGAGAGAGAGAGAGAGAGAGAGAGAGAGAGAGAGAGAGAGAGAGAGAGAGAGAGGGGAACTACTGTATGTGTATGTGTGTGTGTGTGTGTGTGTGTGTGTGTGTGTGTGTGTGTGTGTGCGCGCGTGGCTCTATGAGACCACCACCACTGTGTGAGGCCTTCTGTTTTTCCTGTTCCGGGCCCTTCCGATGCAGGCAGGGCCAGTAATGCAATAAGCTGGGGAGAGCGTGCAGAGTGATGAATAACACCTCGATCAATGGTGCTTTCAACTAGTAAGGCCCGCCTCACGGAATACTCTGGAAGGACTCAATAAATTATGTCACTTCAATCAATTTGGTTTACTCTGTATATGTGCGTGTGTGTATGTGCGAGCGTGTGTGTGTGCCTGTACGTGTGCGTGTTTGTGTACATGTGCATGTGCGTGCGTGTGCGCGTGCGTGTGCGTGTGTGTGTGTGTGTATGCGTGTGTGTGTGCGCCAATGTACATGTATATTTTTACACAAACATAAGTGTGTCTGTCTGTCTGTGAATACCTGTATGTGCGAGGGAGGTTGAGTTATGGG
>NC_085864.1:1167500-1177500 GCF_034702125.1 Engraulis encrasicolus
TTGCCAGACACAACATAGCAATTAGCAGTAGCCGATACACACACACACACACACACACACACACACACACACACACACACACACACACACACACACACACACACAGCCACACACACACACACACAAACACACACACACACAAATCTGTCCAACATGATGACTTTTCTTGCTTGATATTCACTGAAATCTCGTGTATGACACTCCTCATATGGTTTATGAAGTCGCAGTGTGGTATTGCTAAGCGGGGTGTGGTTAATCATGACATCTGTTCTATATGTCATCATATCAAGAAATAGTCTGGTGAAAATGACGATGACTGTCTCAATTAAAGTTTCATTAAAATTGCATTTCCAGAATTAAATGTTTCAATCCATATTCCGCTGTCACATTCTCAGACATTATGCATTGTAGTTAACGCTTGTTCCCCCTATCTGTATCAAAATCACGTCCACACTTATGAAATAGGACAGGTGTAATTGACACATTTACTTGTCATATTTGGTATGGAGATCGGGTTAACAAGATAGGGTGTGCAAGCCATTTCTCCAAACATCCTCAGATCCTTTCCTCTGTCCTCTATCACAGTTCTTGACTTGGATTAAGTCAGGCTTGCAAGCAGCACGATGCATCAAGCAATCAAGATACTGAACACTCAACCCACTCTCCCTTCACTGTCAGCCTCTAGCCAGCCAGGCCACTGACAACGCTCCCCCCCCCTCATCCCCACCACCATATCTGCGACTGAACATTCCACCTGCACTACTACATCTGTGACTGAACTTTCAACCTGCACTAACTCAAAACATGCACACACACACACACACACACACACACACACACACACACACACACACACACACACACACACACACACACACACACACACACACACACACACACACACACACACACACACACACACACACTGCACTTTCTGCACAAAACCCAAACATACACACACTGACACACAACTCATACTCACACACATACACACACACACACACACACACATACACAGGCACACACACACAGACGCACACCGCACTTTCTACCTGCACTAAACACACACACACACACACACACACACACACACACACACACACACACACGCACACAAAACACATACAAACACACACACACACACATACTGCTGCTGGTGTATTTAATAAAACCTTTTTTAATTATTTATTTTCTTCAAATGCTACTATTACTATGTCAGAACGCTATAAAGGACTTTTAAAAAAAGCACAACAAAATACCTCCTCTTAATGTATGTTCTCTACAAGTCTTCTGTTGTCCAGTCTTGCACTTTAAATGTCTGTATGAGCAATGTCTACGTCCATACTGTCTATGTCCATGTATGAGTACTGTCTATGTCTATACTGTCTATGTCCTTACCTAGATTAGTCTATGTCTGCATGGGAGAGCAAGAAACGCAATTTCAAATTCTTTGTATGACCAGTGCATGTAAAGAAATTGACAATAAACTTGACTTGACTTGACTTGAAAGTCAGTTTTATATTTGGAAATTAATCTAATATTTGAAATACAATGGTTATGAAATCAAGGGTGTCAACCCAACTTTGAAACATAGCCTACACACATTTTCTCATGTTCCACCAGGCTTCATTTCCCTTTCAAATATAGCATGAATGCACGTTTTACATGATGTACATTGAATAGGCCTACTAAAAGAATTTCCAAACTGACTTGAGCCAAGTCATCAATGCAGACAGAGGAAAGGGTGGGAGTTTTGAGAAATGACTCAAGGTCTATATTGCTCAGGGTGGTGACTAATTCTCCATTCTCCAGATTTCCGTTTCTGCCTTTTCTCACTTTCACTCTCTCACCCCACCCCTAAACCATGGGTAACATTCGCCTATTGGCTGAAAGCCTTCTGAGATATTCAGACGTCCCACATGTCTCATTCCTTCTTCCTCAGACTCTCACTTCTTTTCATCTTTTGCTGTAATTCTTCAACCTCCACTATCAGTTTTACGATGGTGCACACCAACCCCGTCCCAGCCCCACCACAGAGTATATCTCTTCCCTCCAAGAGAAGAGAGGGAGAAAGAGGAAGGGAGTGGGCTCAACAAAACTACTTCGTTGAGCTGAAAGACACCATCTGTTTCAGTGCTCGGTGGCAACGAGGCAGCGTTGAGGGGCAAGAGAGCAAGAGACGAGCGTAGGGAGGGGGCTGGTGGGACGCAGGACGCCAGATTGAGGCTTGGAGATTGGAATCCGAGGAGGCAGCTGAATAGGGATTTCCACCACACAGGGTGGTAAATCTGACAACTGCTCTGTTCTATAAGGTTCCACACAGCTGCCTTTCTAAAGGACGTCTGTCTGTAGTGGCAGCAAGAGATCCCGTCCTGCACTAAGGGGTGCAAAGGAGAGCCCAGGGAGAGAGAGGGAGAGAGAGAGAGAGAGAGAGAGAGAGAGAGAGAGAGAGAGAGAGAGAGAGAACTTTGAGGCATACCCGCAGTGTGGCAAGATTTAACATTACAGAGGAAACCATAATTTGACAACAACACTTCTTGACTGCAATGCCCCCATCCGTCCCAAGTCTATCACTGAACTGGGTGGACAATGACAGACAGGAGACTGTCTGTATATATATATACAGCTTATAATCCTGTCACCAACAGCCCCCTGTACTGTATCTTCAACTAGGCAGACCAACCGTCCAGGTTATCCCACACATGCTTGGATTTTTACAACCTGCTCACAACGTCCAAGTGTCCGTATTATTGTCTAACCTCTCGTCTTGTCTCATCCCTGTGGCCTCAAGATGCAAGACAACCCCTCATTGAAGGTAGACATTTTATTAAATTCCTCGAAAAACCACCTTTCAAAGGTGCTTTTCTCATTTTCAAGCAGGATGTAGAATGGGGTAAAGTCCCTTGAAAGTATAGGCTACCAGTGGGGAAACTTTATTGTTTTCTCCAGGGAGCAAAGCATGTGAGGACGGAAGGTTAGACAGTGCCATCCACGGTAACATGTCCGGCTTTTCACATCCCAAAATATGGTCATCCAAATTCAACCATACTTTACATTCCCAGGGGTCATGCATGAAAAACGGAGATGAAAAAGAAGAAAAAAAATCAACTGCAGTCTGATCAGTCTCGACTTTTGCATCAATGTTTGCGTTGAGCCGCCATGACAAGACGAAGGACTTACATCACCGCATCTCCTTCAAGAGGCCTTGTTCTGATTTCCCTAGGGCTCACTTTGTACTGGTGCTGGTTCAGATGTCTACCTCCTTTCACCTGTGTTGACACAGCCCAGCGAGTGCAGTGGTGGGAACATCTTCTCTCACTATTCTCCATCCTATCCTCTCTTCCTCCTCCACCCCATCCTCTCTTTTTCTGTCTCTCTAATCTCTTTATGCTGCATCCCTTCTCCTTCGGGCAAGACATAAAGATGGCTCTTTCCAAACATTGACCATCCTCACTTAGTCTCAGCAAACCAAACCGAGCAGACCAAATGTAGTCTCTCTTTCTCTCTTCCTTTCCATCCTTCTCTCCCTCTTTTTAAGGAGAGAAAGTGAGGGATTCGAAACATAGAAAAAGAAGGCACTAATCGCATCCACGCCTACTCAAGCAGTATTCTCAAGATGGTGCCCAACTTCAAAGGCTAGCACATGCTAATCAGCCTGAAAAAAAGACACTTGTGATGGCTCAGTGCTAGAAAAACTCCCGACATATACCATGGACGTCGACAGAGTACGGAGTGAGCTAAACGAGTTGAGGGAGTTTATTTGAGACCCCACCACCAAAATGCAAAAAATGCACCACACACACCACCAGCTCCAATGACAGCTGAAAACAAAGCTAATGGCAAATAATTGCAGGGCTTTGGTTTCGCCTGAGATCCGGTGTTCTGTCGATATACCCTACCAGTCGAGCTGAGCCACTAACCCATTACAAGGCATTACAATAATGCCCCTAGGAGCTAGGGTTAGTGTTTTGGGCTATGTTAACAGCTTATTGGTAGCTCATCTAGATGAAGCAGCCCATCTCAACAGAATATCAGCCAGGCGTGCTGCAGCCTCTTCTTCAGACCAGACCAGAGTGTTGGAATTCGACAGATAAACACAATGGCATGAATAAATAATGACCTTGCAATCCTCTTAGGGTCCTTTGAATTCACAGCGAAAGCAAGGCAGGGAGGGAGGGAGCGACAGGCAGATAGAAAGAAGAGAGAGAGAGAAAGATAGAAAGAGAGAGAGAGAGAGAGAGAGAGAGAGAGAGAGAGAGAGAGAGAGAGAGAGAAACAGAAAGACAGAAAGACAGAGAGACAGAAAGACAGAGAGACAGAGGGACATATAGATGGAGAAAGGGTGGGCCCAAAGTTTACTTTTGTTGTTTGAGTGCAAGTGAAGCCTGAAATTGTAAGCTGCTCATTAGGGGGTCTAAATGTGGCTAGCCCTAGGCTTAGCTGAAAGAGGAGGAGGATGACACCATACGCTGAGCACAGCCTTTCCCTATGCATTGTGATGCCGCCGTCTTGGTCTGGTGAAACGCTAACACATGCCCTACAGATACGTGTGCTGTTCACATCCTAGATCGAGGAGTCTGATGTATATTTTTTAGCTTCTAGCCTCAAGCCTCTAAATGAAAGTGTAAAAAACCTCCTTATTGCCACCAAATTCCCACATAAATAAATAAATACAAATGAAACAGTTTAATACATAATCCATACACAGCTGGAGAAGGAGTGGAGGGACTCTCATCTGAACGCTGACTTCTGTTGCTGTTTCTGTAGGCTAAGTTGCATCTTGAGTGGAAGCAGATAAAAACTTCAACCTTGAGGCAAAAAAGAAAATCTCCCAGAAAATCACCCTGGCATGCTACGTTCTTTTAGCCTGATACATAAGCTGGTTTCATTTCACTTCATGAAAACGGTCTGACCTCGCAAAATTTGGATCTTGGATGATGCATTTGGATGTGGAATGATACGGGCATGATGTCAGGACTTCACCTCTATTTTCAGAGAAATTAATTAGACCAAAGGTGGCAATAGCCTGTCTATGTCTTTCCTGGTGAACCAGTTGCCTGTAAGTAACAGGCTACTGGCACACTGCCCTTTCACGCGTCTCCGCAGGCAGGGTTAAGTCAAAAGATGCTTGCACGCGGTTGGAGCAACCTCATATGAATGACATGACACTTCGACCACTCACGTTGAAGCTTTGAGACGTAGGACGTGTCGTCACGTCAGCGCCGACAGGTCGGGAACCAAAACAGAACAACGTCCTTTAGAAAATCAACTTGAGGTATTTTGGATAACACCGCTGAAATTGCTGCTTCCATCCCGACGCATGATAACTCCTCGCACGCCGCCATTACTGTTGTGATTCAGGGAGGGGGCGGGCACAGCCGAACTACCCTGGGGGAGGGTGTTGCGTTCGATAAATGTCATACCCACTGAAATCCCTCCCTACGGTCCTGATTCGTCGAGCTGCCCCGTTTATTTCGTAAACGGAGGAGGAGAGCGAATCACAGGTGCACCAGAAGGTTTGTGTAGCCCAGCCCCCTGGGCGTCAACACATAGCTTCTGGTTCACCAGGAAAGTCTATGTCACTCCGAAGACAAAATCACGTACTGAGACACAACGCAAATGCCACAATGTGATGGAGGTTATCTGCTGGTTTAGTCAACGTCCACTTGACATCCCTCTGTTTCAGCAACATTGGCAATTTTCAAACAAGACAAATCAAATCAAATCCTTGACCACTGCTGTTGTCTCTATTGACGTTATCAGACAAGGCAGGGGGAGATAGGTCTTGTTGATCAGCTTCTTAACTCCCAAACAAAGGGAAGGGAAGGACTGGACTGAAAAATCGCCATAACAGATCCTAGGGTCTACATGCAGAGTGTTGAAAATACCACCATGCCACATGCATTTGTGGACCGACCTCTGGAGTCGCAACCTCACCTCATCCAAACACTGATGTCAACAACATCAGAGCATACATGACTACACAACAAAAGGGACTGCCAGCATTTCAAAAGAAAAGTCCAGGCTGGTTCTTCTTAGCAATGGAGGAATTTCTGCAACGAGTCATCAATCTTCATTACCTTCAGGAGAAAACATTGACAGCATCAGCAGAAAGGTACAAAGCAATTCTGTGGGGTTGATTTTTTTTTTCAAACAAAGAGATGACGAAACAGAGGACCCACCACCAAGTGACTCAATATTGTGTTTGCTTCTTTAGCTGTAAGCCCTAAGCAAGGGATTGAGCAGAAAAGGCACAAACCCCAGGCTTTGCTCAGCTTGAAGTACCTCTGGATATAATCCAGTAAAATGCAGAATAAGGAGCATTCCGCTAACCAACCTACACTTTTTTTTTTAGCAAACTACATTGCTGAACTGCTTGGCAGACTCATTTGCATGCACCCTGTAACGGCTAGGATATTGAAAGCAGAGGAACTGTTGTCTCCATCTAGTAATGAAAAAGGGGACATGCCTCCTCCGTCTTCACTTCAGGAACACTCCTCAACCAACCAACAGCCTCTTATGCAGACTTATTCGCAGCCTTGTTTGCATGCACACAGTAGGCTAGCAGACTGCAGTTGTAGTGTTGTACTCCCTATGTCATTAGTTTACTCCAAGTGCAAAAATAAAAAGGGCAAATGCCTCCCCCTCTTCATTTCAAGAACATTTCTCAAATAGTGTACAGGTGTGTATGCATGCAGACTCCTTTGCTGTCTGCTTAGCATGCACACGGCAGATACCACAAGACTAGAGACTTGAAAGCTTCCATGGCGTTCTCCATCTCATTGTTCTTGACTTCAACCAAAAAGAGAGAGAAGAAAAAATGGCAAATGCCTCCTCCCCACTTGAAAGACACTCCTCAATCAACAAACATACTCCTTTGCAGACTGCTTAACGTGCACACTAAAGAGGCCAGCAGACGTCAGACTGCAAAGGTACCCTAATGCTCATCTTCTCGTGTTTTTCATTATCTCCAACCAAAAAAAAGAGGGAAGAAAAAAATGCAAATCCATTCTCCGCCTATACTTAAAAAAAACATTCCTCCAAAATACAGACTCCATTTCAAGAGCACTCCTCAAGTAACCTACAAGCTCATATGCAGACTCCTTCGCAGACTGCTTAGCATGCACACTATAGAGGCCAGGAGACTGTAGACCGCAAAGGTACCAAGTTGCTCCTCATCTCATTTGTTCACTATCTCCAAGCCAGAAAAAAAGAAAAAAAAAGAGAAAGAAAAATAGGCAAATGCCTGCTCACTCTTCACTTGAATCCTGTTTGATTTATGGGCATCCTGGACTCCTTCATTCCCTCTGCCAGGCTTTATAATGAGAATCTCAGTGCCACCTCATTAAGGGGACGCATCGTGGGATCTCTCTCTCTCTCTCTCTCTCTCTCTCTCTCTCTCTCTCTCTCTCTCTCTCTCTCTCTCTCTCTCTCTCTCTCTCTCAGCCAGGCAAATGTGCTGAGGCGCAAGAGGCCATTTTTATTTTCTTCACACATTTATATATTTATTTCTGCATTGATTTATTTATTTATTTATCCATCCGTTTATATACATATTTACATCCAACATCAAAAAAGCAGTTGCAAAACAAAATTCTCTGACATATATTTTTATGTTGGAAGTACGCTCTCTGGTTGGACTTGTGTAATATTATCTATTGAGACACACAGACGGGGATTTCTTTATGGGTTTTTTTCAGTTCCCCTTTCCCTAAAAACCCTGACATGAATAAAGCATTTTTTCTCTGGCCCATGGTTAAGAAGGAAAGGAAAAGGCAGTCTGACTCTCTCCTCTCTCTTCTAAGAGGGTGGCAACATGTCTCTATCTTTTATTCTCTCTCTCTCTCTCTCTCTCTCTCTCTCTCTCTCTCTCTCTCTCTCTCTCTCTCTCTCTCTCTCTCTCTCTCTCTCTCTCTCTCTCTCTCTCTCTCTCTCTCTCTGCTGGGATGAGTAAGTGTGCTCTGCTGTGTTGGTGCATTGAGACTGTTGACTGTGACTTGTGTGTGACCTCCAAGAGATATCCTCTGCACTGCCAACACACTATCTGAAGGGGCTCAGTGCAGTAGTGCGCAGGTGACAGTGAAACTTTCTGGATATGGAGATGGAGGGAGAGAAAGGGAGAGAGAGAGAGAGAGAGAGAGAGAGAGAGAGAGAGAGAGAGAGAGAGAGAGAGAGAGAGAGAGAGAGAGAGAGAAGGAGACAGACTGAGATTGGGTGGGGGAGGGATGGAATAGTGGAAAAGAGAGACGAGGAAATGTCAGATGGCACAAACACGCACGCACGCACGCACGTACGCACGCACGCGCACACACACCTAGACCTCCTGGAGTGAGTTCCCCTTACTCAGCTCCCCTGCACAGTGAGAGGGTGAGGGGAAAAGGAATGGAAAAAAAAACATGCATCTGTAAACTAGACCTATTTTTTATGCTCCGGTTTTTGCTCCAGAGCACATTGGCAAGTCAGGGACAAGGTCAGGGAGAAAAATGGCACTCTTAAGACAACATTTACCGTGGGGGTAAAAAATGGGCCTTCATTTGCAGACAGTGATCCCTCATGATGCACCTGCAATGCATCCCTCTCTGACATTCAACCTACATACACGCTACTATATTAACCTTCCCACATGCATACACAGTGTGCATACACAGAGGCACCTGCATGCAGTATGCATACACAGAGACACACACACACGCACGCACACACGCATGCACACACTCACACACACACACACACACACACACACACACACACACACACACACACACACATGCTTCTATTGTCAACAAAGCGCAGTTACTGAAAAGCATCAATGCCTATGCCTTACATTTCTCGCATTAGGCGAGAGTGCACAAGCTGTCATACAGTTCGGCCTTGGCAACATTAAGATTTACTGATAGCCTACCGTGTGTGTGTGTGTCTGAGTGTGTGTGTGTGTGTGTGTGTGTGTGTGTGTGTGTGTGTGTGTGTGTCTGTCTGTCTGTCTGTGTGTGCTAGTAGATGAGGTGTATGTCTCACTGCTCTGCTTTTATCCGTAAGACTGCAGAGAGCTCTCTCTCTCTCTCTCTCTATCTCTGTATATATATATCGCATTTGGGGGAGACGAAAAATATATATATTACAGATGATCTCACGGCTAATGTCTTCGGTAGAGTGCAGTCTGACTGATGTGCAAAAGGCACGGCATAATGATAATGTTTCCGTTCACAATCATTACTCACAAATTGCTATTGTCTGAGGAAGATACAAGTGTGTGTGTGTGTGTGAGAGAGAGAGAGAGAGAGAGAGAGAGAGAGAGAGAGAGAGAGAGAAGAGAGAGAGAAGAGAGAGAGAAGAAAGAGTGGGAGTGGTGGAAATAACAGGAAACTCATTTGCATATTTTCATTACTGCTTAAAGGCAGGAGACAGTGATAATTCACAAAGTAGCACATTCACTTTCACACAGGCGAGGCCAATAAGGCTAATGGCTGTCTCTTTGCTATTTGCTTCCCCTTGTTGTTCCTGGCCAGTCTTTTATAGGTGAAGGAGGCTCATTTAAAAAGTCGGGTTTTAAAAACCCACCCTGCACTCTACTCTATTCCACTCTTCTCCTCTTCCTACTCCTCAGCTCAGGTCACACTCACTTGACTTGTTGAACTGGCACGATGGAGTGCTCTGACATTTGGCTATTTGTCTTTCTGCTACTTTGGCGGCACAAATAGCTCTCTATAGCTGGTGTCGTATGCAACCGATGTCTTCCGCAGTGCTGTAGAAACTCCGGATACAAAACACATACACACACTGAGGACTGCAGAGGCCTTCAGAAAAACAACAGAAAATGACACGAAAAGAATTCTGTGGGAAGAATTGAAACGACAGTGGCCAGACCATGGTATGAGTTTTGCAGATTGGAGGCTTACCGATTTCACTAAGTATTATGGTCACGACTTGGTTTACATAGCAACACTTCTGAGCCCATTTCAATTGACTGCCCTCTATAGCAATCATAGCACAGGCTGCCAAT
>NC_085864.1:1192500-1205000 GCF_034702125.1 Engraulis encrasicolus
CAGGCAGCCCCCAGGAGCACAGATCAGGGAGCAGAGAGCAGAGGAGGAGAAGAGCAACCCCAGACAAGACACCACACACCACCAGACCGTCTCCGTTCCGCTATGCTACGCTGCTCCGACCTGCCCTGCCTGCCTGCCTGGCTAGTGATGTCATCAACATCACCTGTCACCATCGTGCGACGGCACGACTAATCATGGCACCGTGTCTAATTGCTGTCTTCGGGCGAGCCGGGGGGGAGATCAAGATTATGTTACCACGGTGCAAAAAAAAAGAACAAAAATGTGACAGTTGACGGAAGTTTTATTTTGTCTTCTTTAAGTCTATTTGAGGCTTTGATTTTGCCGTCCCTCTGTGAAGATGCACTTGGAAGAGATTATAGGGAGTTGGACACGGTCCACATCTGCCCATTAGAATGACTTACTTGGACTTTGAAAAATTACATGTAATAAAAGTAGAATAACATCTAAGCTATGGAAAACATGTTGGCTTTATTTTCACAAGAGCGCCAAAGGCAGGGTGATTTCAAACAAAAACACAAAAAATTATGCAAATAAACAAATAAAAGTATTAGGCCAGGGTCACTGGGTTTAAGTTGCTAAAATGGACAATGCAGGGGATTGTGAAATTTCACAGTTCAGTTGAAATCAGTAATTGTTGTGTAATGCTATCTCTAAAGTGTGTGCCTTACCACGCACTAAAAAAACAACTGCCCAGGGGCAACCCCTTCAACTAACCCTGTTGTAAGAGGCCACTCATTACCTACTCAAAACAACAGCTGACAAGCTTCAAGAGAGTCCATGATTATGGATGAGGTCAGTGGCTATGCAAGATCAACATCAACATCAGCCAAAAAAAACAAAGAGAAATTCAAAACTATCTCGTCAAAAAACGTCACTTCAGTTCAACAACTCGCGAACCAAATCTAAAGAGTAAAGAAAAATAAAATGAAGGGGGTTGTTTTGAAAATTGCTAGCCCAGATGACCAAAGTTGCCCTTCTGGTCACAGACATGGTTCACTGGGAGCAGCTCTAGGCTTTGCCTACTACAAGCCTCCGGTGGCTCAGGTTCATATGGGGTAGTGTGTGGGGTGGGCAGAGAAGAGGGAAACAACCATGTGGCACAACCTGCCATTTTGATGCTCATTTTTGCAGAGAGGAGAGATGTGACACCTGGGGCAGCAGAATACGTCTCCGGCTCAAGTGAGTGATTACAGTACATCGTGACTCAGGCAGCCTGCAGTAGACCTGTGTAAAAGGCTTGTCCAGTTTCAGCTTTGTGCACGTGTTTCATAGTAAACAAACAAAAAGACTATATTGCAAATACATCTACAAGACGTCCTGTCTGGTATATCAACATAGGAAACAACAAACAACACAAAAACAAAAACATCAACAACAACAAAAACAAGAAATAAAAAAACAAAAAACAAAACAAGAGGGTTAGGTTTTTATATTTAAAAAGAAAATAGAGCCTTACCATTCTCTGTGTTCTCGTGTTCGGTGTCAGTCAGTGTCAGGTTGGAGTTGGCCCGGCTGGAGAGGCAGGAGCTGCGGCCCGACTTGGTGTTCTGGCGGCCCCACAGGCGCACAGCGTGCTCGGGGGACATGATGCCGTCCGTCTCGGTGTCCGCATCGGAGCCCACGCTCACTGAGTAGTCGCGATGCGGCAGGCTGCCCAGGTCCGGGCGGTAGGCCGCCACGTGAGATGGCACCGCCTCCCCGAAGCCTAGGTCACGCAGAGAGAAGTCTGCTCCTGAAAGCAGAAATAGCACATACGTTTCATTCATTTAGTATCTATATGCAGCCATACATACACTGAGAGAAGTCTACTGCTGGGGTGGACAGAAACACAATCAAACTACTACCTATGTATTGTCCAGTCATACACATCGAGCACCTCTACCACAGCTGTAGCCCCCAGAGCGAGTTATCGTGTATATAGTATTTACATTACATTTAAATACCTTTGGTTGACACTTTTATTGTGTAACTTACAGTTCTATAGATACAGGATATTGGTTATAGTCCTTAGAGCAATGTGAGCTATAGATATCTTGCTCAAGAGCATTTTAGTTATGGATGGTACAGGATTTGAACCATACTCTCTAGCCATAAGGCCATGCCTGCCCCCTCACAGGTACGTGCAATGCAACCATTGGTTATAAATCTATGAGCCGAGCTACAGTATTAGTGATATCTGAACTGGGAATAACACAGAAGAAATACAGTACATATGGAGATCATAATGATGACCAGAGGGAATGGTAAGTACGCTGACAGATGGAGACACTTCCTTGTGAACTTATGAAAGATCATCCCTAATTGGGGACATCCAGTAGATTAATAACTGCCTCAATCAAAAAAGTATGCAACAGATCAAAATCTACCCTCATCAACTTTTTTTCCACATCAAAACACGTCACCCACCAAACTTTACTTTAAGTTCTGATATTCCTTTTTTTATCACAATCCTAGAGCTGCAAAGAAGGCAAACCATTGCAGCAGTTTGTCCATGGCTTGCATGTTTCCTGTGATTAAACCAGGAAGCAAGTGCCGGAGACAAAAGCAAAGCACCAGAAAAAAAGCACCAAGAGTGCTGGTGCCACTGGTGGTGTGATCAAGAGCCACACTGCATTTAGTATTCATGGGGAGTTAAAAAGGTTTGTGAGCGAGCAAACGAACGAGTGAAGAGAAGAGAAGAGAGAACAAGCGAAAGAGCGGATGCTTCTCCCACTCTCTGCTCGCCATCATCATCTGCGTACATCAGAAGGTCGTAAAAAGACATCAGAGAGCCCTGGCATGGCTGGGCCGGGCCCTCCTCGTTAAATCTCAGGATAATATAATGTCAGGTCTACAACAGTGCAATAAGAACTCTTTTATCCTCTGAGAGAAAGTTTCTCAGATGGTTAGAGCCAAAGGATAACCTACTGTATGACACTAACTGTACTACTGTACTACATTAAATCCCTAAAAAATTAAATATCACACACAGTTTGGCTTAATTGTCGAAGAAAAAGGAGGAGACTGAAAAATGTTTCATCTGAAATGTTTCAGATACGTAGCTCGTGGTGGCATCTAAAAAGGTTTAAAACCTTGCACTTGTAAGATACAGCAAACAAACTTCTACAGATTTATAAGAACAAACCATTTCATAGATGCTGTAACATGGTGGCCTTTCTTCTCAAGAAGGTCGTTCTATCTCATTTGGGTCGATATGGTACATTTATGCATTTCAGTTACCGTATAAACTTATGTGTATGTGCATGCATAATTCATTGCATGGGTTATTGCATTGTAGTGTGTGTGTGTGTGTGTGTGTGTGTGTGTGTGTGTGTGTGTGTGTGTGTGTGTGTGTGTGTGTGTGTGTGTGTGTGTGTGTGTGTGTGTGTGTGTGTGTGTGTGTGTGTGTGTTTGTAGTGTGCCTTTGTGCGTCTTTTCTACACATAAAATACATATTGCATTTTCATTATGCCCATACATGGAACATTCACACAATAATCACTAGGAGCAGCAGCAGTCTGATTGATCAGTGCAGAGCAGTATCACTCCTTTACCTTGTCTGCAGAACTTGTGGACCTAATCACTATGTCTCTGTCTCTGCTAAGTAGTAACTGGTTATGTACTTGTACACAAATGACAGCAATGCCAACTTTGTGAGTGAGGCAAAACTATTTAAATTAAATGACCGAAAAGTGTGATCATTCTGCTATTGAAATCTCTCTTGGCGGCCACTCCCCTCCGCAATAGTCCAAATAGTTTGAAGAGAGAAAAGGGGCCCCAGGCCCCTCTTTGCCTAGGGCCACCAAATACCTAAAAACAGCATTGCTCCTCCTTGCCTTAGTCATTACGTTTTTTCCCTTTACCGAACATGTCACACATCAACATCCAAGATGATGATGGAGGTTACACCATCCAAACATGTCAGGTAAAGCTTAAAATGCGAAAGCCTGTACGTCTGAAACAAAAAGAAAACAATTTTTTAACAAGAAGACATGATGAATGAAATCTGTTCTCCGTACCTTGTCTGCAGAACTCGTCGACCTCATGGTGCACCACGTCCTTGACTCTGCTCCCGTAGGCCAGCCGCGAGTCCTGGTCGAAGGCCTTGAGTGTCTCGCTGGAGCTGTAGGACTTGGGGTTGATCTTGCCGCCGTCCTCGCTGTCGGCCGATGAGCTGGTGTAGCGGCGTTCCGCGTCCCGCCGGGAGGTCAGCGAGCGGTAGGGTCTGCGTTCCTTCACTTCCATGGCAACGACCTCTTCTCTTCAGTCAGCATCAAAAAGGTACAGGGAAGGTGTTCAGACCAAGAAAAGCTGCAGGGGAGGTGAAGGGGATAGGCAGACAAGGGGAGGGGGAGGGAGAAAGGAGGGAAGAGGCAGAGAACAAAGGAGAATGTTCTTGATTACTATTATATGGCTTTTTTTTACTTTTCTTTTACAATCTGGAGGTATGGTTATGCACCATGCTGGTTGCAGGTTATTTTCTTTCTTTCTTTCTTTCTTTCTTTCTTTCTTTCTTTCTTTCTTTCTTTCTTTCTTTCTTTCTTTCTTCTTTCTTTCTTCAACCACTTACTCACATTCTTCCACTTAAATGAGCAATTTGAGTGAGAAATTACCATTTGTTTTGGCACACAACCTGCTTCTCCGTAAAATGATCCTCTGCGAATCACTACATTAATATATCCCAGTGACAGCCCTGAACGTACTCAGGGTATGTATTTAATTAGCGTAATCTCGGGTTGGCTATCCTGTAGGCTGCAGAAATGTTTAAGCCTCTCCACACACTTCCTCTCATAAGGACCTACACACACTCTGCTCTCTTCAGAGCATCGTAATGAAGTGCCTGAGTGAGAAATATGCGTTTCTCATTTATTTCCAGACATTAAACTCGGGCTACACCTCTGACCTATGATGTCATGGAGTTTAGTCTGGAAATCTGCTTGGTTTCATAAGAGCATATTGCTCTGGGAATAAGGTTTTTTGAGGTAAGAATTTTCTTTAACTGACAGACACCAGACTAGACACAACTTTCCCCTGGGCATGAAATCCCAGTTATGAGTGTAATACATTTACGAGCACTAGGCTGCAGACACTGAGGACACTAGCAAGATCCTCTTTATTCGATAGCGACTTGATTTTTGTTGCACATGATGGGTTTTTGTGGAAAAGGGGATGCTTTGCTGAAATGGAGCCCCTCCAAAAGCTTTCCCTGCAAATACAGCAGTTAGCGACGAAGAAGGCAGGATTAATTTTCTTTAATATAAAATGCCGCACAACAAATCTTAGTCCCATAAAGTTTTACGATCCCAGTCCCCCCCTTCACACACAAATATTCCTTTTTATGTGCTATAGAGAAAGGCTGCTATCCGAGGAACTCTTAAAGAGGCAGGTGTCCTTCCACAGATTGCACTTTTTATAACTCACGAATCACCACAGGCGCCAAAGTGGACCAAACTACCAAACTGCACAGAATACCAAACCAGTATGGGGTGTTTAAAGTCAGACTTGTCTATAAACCTATGACAGATAATGCTCAATAAAAAAACGCAAATGGGAGAAGAGGGAACAATTCATTAAAAATCTATTGGAAAATAATTTATGTGCGTCTGCACTAACAAACATTTGAGGGAATAAAAAAACTATGCTCTGTCCGCTTGCTATGAGAGCCTATTTGAAAGGCTAATTAACCTGTTTAACTTGCTAAGCAATTTTCCAAATTCAAACAAATTGGCCAGCCAAGACGGCAGTGGAGTAGAAAAATTAGGGCAATATGCTGGGACTTCAATTACACCCCAGCATATGCTAATCTGATGTAGCAGGTAATATTTACTGGCGAGGCAAAAAAAAAAAGAAAAAAACGGAATGGCTGGTCTCTAATGGTGGCAGTAGGCTAGTGGCAGCAGTAGCGACAGCAGCACCTTTTCCCCAATGCTTTTAGAGGGGGGTTATATGGTCCAGATAACAATTTATAGGCGGCTGCTCCCGGCCTGGCAGGTTATCGCATGGCTCTGCAGCTACTGGGTGGGGAGCTTAAAGCATGTCATTGTGGATTTATGAAGTTGATTAGAGGATAGGTCATTGTTTTCTCTAAAGGCTCAGTAAAGGTGGAGAGATTTCCACCGGCGCTGATTCATTTAGCCCCCCGCCCCGTTCGACATGGCCAGGGTTCTTTGTTCCAAATCAGGAGTGTCACACAACTCAGGGCGTATTATCTCAAATTGATTCGCCTCTCCTCCATGCACTACGCTTTTCTTTTTCTTTTTCGGTTTTCATTTCAGTCATACGTGCTGTAGCTCAGCAGACGTGGTGTGTTATACGAGAGGCAATTTTGACCCATGGCTATAGATTAAAAGACGGAGGGGACGCAAACAAACACAAGAGACACACTTGCGTTTGAAGCAAGTGAAAGAAATATGGCTACAATATTTTCATGACTCGATTTCACACCGTAAAGAAAGAAATGACATGAATAACAAGGCAATTTTTCAAGAAGGATCGCTTCATAAAACAAACCGAGTGCTCTGTCATGCACACAGGAAAGAAATGTGTGGTAATCATTCAGCACAATATGTTCGTTCGAGTTCAGACTAGGCTTTTCTATCAGAGGATAAGCCGTTTAAGTCCACTGTATTATAATTGTGTGGGACAAACCCATAATCCACTGTAAACTATATCTACCATAGTCCAGCTCACCCATCCACAGCCCCAACATCAACACACCCCAGCTCCAACCCAAGACAACCCCTACCCTCGCTCTAACCCGCTCCATAATAAAAGGTCTTTATTGGAAGCGGCTTTGTGGAGCGGGGGTCACCTTTTGTATGGCCTGACAGCTGAAAAGATGCCAGTGATTAATGACTTTTGGGGACCTCTATACAAGGACCTCCGCTGCTGCTGACAAAAACAGCTTTTGTCTTTGGTTACCCAAAAAAAAAGAATCGTCAAAGTGTACTTAAGGCAGCTGCTTGTGCATTTTTGGAAGCGTTCCTTTTCTTTTCCTTTTTTGGAAACTAGTTCTTCCACTTTTTTGGCCCCAAATTTTCAGCAACTTCTCTTGGCCATGCAAATTGAAATGGAACCAAAGAGATGCCAAAATGCCTCAAGCCATCCTTACGACCCAACCACAGAGCCCTCCGTCAGAAGTCTAGGGGTGTTCTAGAGCCCCGTTGTTTTTAGAGTTCCAAGGAGTTTGGCTCCAGGGGCCAGCCATGTCTCTTTTGCATACTGCTTCCTCTCCATTGTATTTGGGCTGGTGCTCCTAGAGTTCGTACCTTAAGGGCCATGGGAAAAGGCAGTTCAACCTTTCAGCGGAGACCAACTGCCAACACAGCGCGCACGCACGCACGCACGCACGCACACACGCACGCACGCACGCACGCACGCACGCACGCACGCACGCACACACACACACACACACACACACACACACACACACACACACACACACACACACACACACACCATGAACAGGCTAGGCATTTTCCATACTGTCCTGTTGTTTGGCAGCAATGATTAAAATACAGTATACATTTTCAAGTATGATAGTTCTATTGTGTGGTAATAAAAACCGTGTGGTGGACTGATGAAGATGAATGAAATGCAATCATAGACACGCACACACACACGCACACATACACTGAAAATACAGACTCAACCCAAGAGTTAATAACAAAAAGTCTCTATGAAGACAGATAATAATAAATGACTACCACAGCTCTAAAACTCAAAGACAGAGTTCTGATACTCATCTAGCACTATTATTTCAAAGACAGCAGCTGCACTCGTACTTCTGAGAGAGAGGACAGGAGAGGGAGAGGGAGAGGGAGAGAGACAGAGAGAGAGAGAGAGAGAGAGAGAGAGAGAGAGAGAGAGAGAGAGAGAGAGAGAGAGAGAGAGAGAGAGAGAGAGAATGAGAGAAGCTTAAAGCATGTCTCATGTCTATAAAGATGGTCCACTGCTCAACTTCAGTCTACAAATTCACACACAGCCAAAAAAAGAAATAAAAGAATGAAGCAGGGGAAAAGAAAAAATACAGATGAAAAGGGCCTTCCATACAAGTAACACAATCACAATGCTGAGAACCAAACACACACATTTGCCGGATGAAGCTTAGGTCAGCATTGAGTAGAAGTCAGGAGAAGAAGGCTGGAGAATGGAGGGAGGCTAGGATGCTGTAATGGAGGAAAGAGGGGGAGAAGAGGAAAGAGGGAGAGATGGATGGAGCGAGGGATAGAGGATGGAGCAGAAGAAAAAAGGAGAAGAAGAGAGGGGGAGAGGAGGACAGAGGAAGAGATGCAGGGAGCGAGGGGAGGAGGCAAGATAGAATGGCTAGAATAGCTGGGATGCTTCAATCCTCACTATTGCAGTAGAGGAGTTGGGGTGAGAAGGATGAAGAAGGATGGAGGTAGAGAGCGAGGGATGTAGGATAGAGGTAAGGAGGGGTAGTAGAACCGCTTGAGGCGAGTGGGATAGGAGGATGGAGGGAGAGATGGGTGGAGAGGGAAGGATGAGGGAGCAAGGGATTGAGGATGCTTCAGCTGTGAGCATTAGAGGAGAGGAGAGGGAGAGAGAAGAATAACAGGAGGGTGGGGGGTAGGGACGGAGAGAGGAAGGAATGGAGAGAGGGAGGGTAGGATGCCTCTGTCATCATTAGGACTGTAGAACATGATTATAGATTTCTTGTTTGGTCCTTCATCTCCCCCACTGTGCTCTCGGATGGATGGAAAACAAAATAAAATAAAAGTCATACACACAAACTCACACAGACATGGACACATACCCCCATAAACACATGCACATGCACACAGGTACAGGCGCACACACACACACACACACACACACACACACACACACACACACACACACACACACACACACACACACACACACACACACACACATAAACACATGCCTAAGTGGTTGTGAGTGGTTGCTTGCTGAGTTTGGATGCAGCATGAACAATAGCAAATGGCATCGGACTGCTATCAATAACTGGCCTGAAAACGCGGCGTAATAAATAAAATCCAGACGCACATCAGCAACAGAGGAGCTCCAGCTCCTGCCCTCCTGCACCCTTATTGCCCCTGGGCTGTACCACCAGCAGGCCCCTACACATATTACCCCCACACCAAAGCTCATACATTAATGTATGGCGTGCTTCTTTTTTTAGATCAACTATTTTTATTGTTTTCCGGGTGCGCTTTCCGTGTGATCCGTGTGTGTGTGTGTGTGTGTGTGTGTGTGTGTGTGTGTGTGTCGTCTACCTCTCCAAATTTCACATCATCCCTTAACATTTCCAGCCCAGTCCCTGTTTCCAATTTTGCAGAGTGTAGGCCTACTTCACGGTTTGCACTGCACTGAGGGTGGAGATCTTCAGTGATGTGTGGACAAAGGCTCAATGATACATAATCCCATAGGAAACAATGGTAGTCTATATTTAGCATATTTATGACATGGTATCATTTTTTGGGGTGTGTCTTTCTTAGTTTTTGCATACAGTCAATGCATGCTAGTTTTGGGGGCCCCCAATCACTTGAGGTGAAAGCTGTTGGAAAAGATGAGTAGGCTAACCCCATAGGAAACACTGTTTTTATGTAAAAAGTGACATTCTATCAGAATAATTTGGGCTGGGCCTGGTTGATCATATGTAGTCAAAGCATGCCGTAATGTCTCTGGGGAATGAACCATGATTTTGCAAAATGTGCGAATTTCTCTCGAATATCCGACATGAAAGTTGAAACCAAGTTCACCGTGACAGAACTTGGCTGCATCTCACCCACTGTCTACGTCTGCAAACCAACACATATTTCACTGCACTTTACTTCTACCACGAATGAAGCAAGAAATAAACACTGCTGTCTGAAGGACGGCATTTTCAAAACGCGTGTATTAGTTCTAATGATGCATTCCGACCGTTCGGATTTGTAGCTCACTTGTCAAAATGTGATGCCTCAAGTTTTGCACGTTGCGCACGGAGATAAAGACAAGTTCTACACACACAGCGAAGGAGGAGGGTTTTGGGGCTGCTCTATTATTTCCTATCACACGTATGGTTCAGTCTCATTTCTTAATTAGGTCCTAATGAGTCAATTTCGTTGTTGTCAGGGCGCCTTAGCTTCTTTGGTTGCAACAGCTAAGCGAAAAGTGGTAAATAAATAAATGCTCAATTTTAGCCAGCTGCTACCCAGACTGGTGAACATTACAAATTACAAACATGTTTCTATCACTATACAAGACGTACCTAAGAACTCGGCAACATAATCCTCAGCCCATAGCAGTTGTTCAGGTACCCTACTCAAAATCCGATCGAACAGGCAAAAGGTAACGTGACAGCGGAGACTGGAGACAGAGTGACCAGTGGTCCATTTCGTTTGTTGTGGGAGTGGGACATCTCGCGCGTAAATTCTATCTCGCGCGCGACTAGGTTATAACCTTGTAACTAGTTATGGAACGACCTTTGACAGATTGAGATCCCGTCTTTCTGATGCAGTGGTCACGAGAGGCAGTTGTAGACTGACCAAAAAAAGATAAATAGAATCTCGCTCAACACAATAATGTCTGTAGGCTACTAGGTCGCTGCCTAAAAGCTCCTTGCAGGGCGGCCAAGGGAGGTTTGAGGGGACAGATTTACGAGTGGTTGTATCTTTGCATATGGACAATATCGGCCCTTAAATTAAGAGCTGGTGGCAAGTAATCCCCTCCCCTCTGCTACTGGGTCACACACACACACACACACACACACATACTCTTTGTCTTTTTTAACATAAGTGTTCTCAATCTTTGTCAGGCCGAGGACCATTCCTACTCCCTTAAAAAACTGCCACTATAGTAATAGTGTTCTGTAATGCTAAGCTTCTACGACTCTCTTTCATCAAGCATACGGGGCACGCACCAGCCCAGGTCAGTTCACACATCTCAGGGCATTTCATGTACTTACAGAAACACAATTTTTAAATCATATGGAAATGTCAGCATGTGTGAGCGTGGTTTCTGTAGACTAGTCTACTATATGATTACAGTCTGGCTTTCAGCGGCTGGTTCAGCAGCAGCAGCAGCAGCAGCACTAGCCTACTCTGCAGTGAATCACAGTAGTCGGGATGGTGGCCTGGGACATTAGCGGGAGCACTAAGAGGATCAGCCTGAGTGAAATTGCATTTACGCTCCTGCCACCGAGTGCCACCAAGTGCCAAGGTCAAAAGGGGGGATTCGGGATTTGTGCTCATTGCCAATGACTTTTTGCACATGTAGGCTGGCTCACCGTGTGTGTGTGTGGGCTTCAATCACGTCAAACAATGTGAATAACCTAAGTGTGATGAAAGCTTTTTTTTACATATTGCTACAATGTGAATGACCTATAATGACTATTACTGCCATTGAGTGTCAAGGTCAAAAAGAGAGGATCAGGTTGTCTGCTTTGCCAGTGACTTTTGCACATCATGTGTGTGTTCAGAAAGGAAATAATATGCATCTTGCAACCATGTCATTAACGTGAATAAACTAACTGCTGTATGACAAAAGCTAAAATGAGATCCATTTTCTTTTTTTGGCAAAACAACATTGCACACTGGATACTCTGCATGAGTGTAAAATGCTGCTTATAATACAGCTACCACGTAATTAAAATAAAGTGGGGTGGACCGAGATCTCTGCTGCCAATGACTTACAGGCCAGCTGACCGTGTGAGCACATGTTCAGAACGGGAATGATAATTATTCTGCTATCTTGCTCATTATCATGTCAAACAATGTGGACAATATGATAAAAAAATAATAATAATAATAAATTCTTTACAAGAAAAATAAACCACTACACCCTGGATATTCTGTATACAGTGTACAACAATCCGTCAAGCATGTCATTACAATCAACAATGTGAATAATCCAAACATGATAAAAAAAAATCTACATTAGGTTCCTTTCTTTTTTTGTATAAACAACACCAGGTATATTCTGCATACAAAGTACAGTAGCCTATATAATAATCCTGCTGCCAAGTGAATAACCTCATGTGCTGAAAGCTAAATGTCCTTATCCTAACCGAGCTTAAAGCTAAACGTTATTACAACAAACATTGTGAATAACCTAACCACGCTTAAAGCTGAAAGGAGATGAGATGACCTTCAGAATCGCAGGTGAGCCATCTCATCTGTCCTGCTCTGCCTGGGGGATGACAACAATGGGGTCAAACGAATGAGGAAATCCCACCTCAGGAGGTAATGAAAACATGCTGTGTGGCGAATGGAGATTTAAAGAGCTTAGAATAAAATATAATTAGTGTGTGTGTGTGTGTGTGTGTGTGTGTGTGTGTGTGTGTGTGTGTGTGTGTGTGTGTGTGTGTGTGTGTGTGTGTGTGTGTATGTGTCCACAGAAATATAAACACATCTGCAGTGTACGTTGGATGCCAAAGGTCAGTGGCTATATCCGATCCATGCACAGACACAAGAAAAATAAAACACAAATCCGACCACATATGGTAAAGATGTTTTTTTTAATCATTCTAGAGC
>NC_085864.1:1210000-1212500 GCF_034702125.1 Engraulis encrasicolus
CGAGTAGGCAGGCAGGCAAGCAGCCAAACCCATTGCCACCCACCCCCACTACCACTGACACCCTCCATCAACCAGTACTCAATGCAAGCACCATGCAGACAGGCAAGCAAACAGGCAGGCAAACAGGCATACCCACTGCCACTACCACCATCACCTCTAATGTCACCATACTACCCTACCGACCACCACTGACAACCTCCTCCACCAAGTGTTTGCTCAGGGCAGGCAGGCAGGCCTGGCTTCTACAAGGCCATGTGTTCTCCAAATCAGGCAAGCAAGCAGGCTGTGGCTCTGTCTTCTCCAGTCCTTCAGGCCAATGGCCAATCTCACCAGCCCTCGCACAGCACCCCAGAAGCAGCAGGGCCCAGATATGTTGACTTAACAAGGCCCCTCTCCTGCCCCTTAGTACCATCACAAACATGAAACCACACGCATACACATGCACACGCGCACACACGCATACGCCAGTGCTTTACACTAACTTTTTCGCTTACCAGCCATTTTGGCTAGTGGTTTTCGTGACTCACTAGCCATTGGGCCTTTTCACTAGCCATAATTTTCTTAACCATCATAGCAGCTTTAATGAATTATATAATAGGCTGTAATAATGTAATGCAGGATAATATAACATAATATAACATAAAATAATATAATATAATATAATATAATATAATATAGGGCCTAATAACTAGAATTGTTGTTAACTGGTCCATGCATGCATGCATGCTATAAGAACAGATTAACTCATCTGAGGAATGGCATAGCCGTGCAGAAACACCAAGCACAGTGTTGTGGAAGGGCACAAATGTAAGCTACATGAGAGCAAAATATTTCCGTCTTTGATCTGAAGGGCACTTTCGATGCGCAAAGTAGATAGTGCAAAGTAATTTCCAAGCTTCGCATGTCCTCGGTCATGGATGTGGAATAACACCTCTTCTGGAATATTTTCTCATAAAAGTAGGCTATCTACTAGAAGGCACACACATATGCGGCCGGTAACTACAGAAGGAGCTACGACTTCCTTTAATTCCGCTTAATATTGAGTTGTTTAAAATATAAACGGACGCAAAGCAAGATGGGCACATGCGAAGGGACATGGGACATGATTTTGTACTGTCTGGAAGGCTACTACTGCGCGTTGTTTAAGCCCCGTTTGACAGTCGGGAACAACGGCACAAGAAACATGGAGGAATATTAAGGTATGAAGACATACAGGCAAATCAGAAAATGATTTAAACCGAACATTATTAATGCCGCATGTGTCCTTGTCTTATCACTGCGCTAATTAGTCTCAAGACTTTCTCAAGACTGAGGTGTTCTCCTGGTCATTTTAATGTCCACTACTACTATGCATTGTACTAATGACAGATCCCAAAACAGGTCAGTTGAGATGAACTTCGCTACTTTATTTTCACGTGAAGGTTTTCAGTGGCATTTCCAAACGCGCGCTGATGTGCCTGTAGCTCGCTGCTGCCACTCATATTCGCAAGACTAGCTCTATCAGATTCCTGTCGTGCGTAAGACACAGGTGACACGTGACACAGGTGCTTCATGGGTATTGTAGGCTCGCGAAATGGCATTGCATTGCGTTTGTAGCAAAGACGGTCCGAGGGAAAAAAACTACAAAATGCGGTGCCTCATCATTTAGAATAGTGACGGACCCGCCAAAATGGCTAGTGAACCTTCGGTATCTACTAGCCAACGCCGACTTTCACCCGCATTTGGCTACCTGGCGTGTGTTAGTGTTAAGCCCTGGCATACGCACACACACAAGGCCCTCTTCTGCCCCTGGTGCCATCTCTCCTCGATGAGATTAGTGGCGGCTAAGAGAGGTGGCTTACTCCCCCCCAAGCTCTCTCTCTCTCTCTCTCTCTCTCTCTCTCTCTCTCTCTCTCTCTCTCTCTCTCTCTCTCTCTCTCTCTCTCTCTCTCTCTCTCTCTCTCCTGATCCACTGACTTCCAAACAAACAAACAAGTCTAGCTAGCCTCCAAGATCGCCTCCAGCACAGAAGCAACGGGGGACTAGCTACACATGAAGTAGCTGTGGATGCTGCGTATGTGGCTGGTTGGTACTCTCAGCGCTGCTGCTGTTGCTTTATGGTTGAAAACCAACTAGGACACAGAGAAGAAAAGGAAAAAGAAGAGAAAAAAGGGAAAGGGAAGAAAGAGGAGGAAGAGCGTGGGATAAGATCAGTGTGTGTGTGTGTGTGTGTGTGTGTGTGTGTGTGTGTGTGTGTGTGTGTGTGTGTGTGTGTGTGTGTGTGTGTGTGTGTGTGTGTGTGTGTGTGTGTGTGTGTGTGTGTGTGTGTGTGTGTGCGCAGTGTACGTTTAAGTGCACAGCACATTTGTTCAAGTGAGTAGTGTGAATTAGTTGTCGGTTGAATTCCTGACGCTTGTGATGCATTCCTTCTGCGGAGCTCCGTGTGAGCGCTAAGGTGCGGCTCGCGACCGAGTGCCTGGATCCCATGTTTCCAGACACCGTGGCTGCTTTCCAGTCGGCA
>NC_085864.1:1227500-1235000 GCF_034702125.1 Engraulis encrasicolus
ACCACTGCCAACACAGATTCAAAACCACTAGACCCTGTGTCATCCTGTGCCATCATGTGTGCATCGTCTGTGTGTGTGTGTGTGTGTGTGTGTGTGTGTGTGTGTGTGTGTGTGTGTGTGTGTGTGTGTGTGTGTGTGTGTGTGTGTGTGTGTGTGTGGGTGTGGGTGTGGGTGTGGGTGTGGGTGTGCGTGCGATGTGGTGATAGTTTGTTTAGATTGGCCACTGCTGCTGCAGAGACCCCAAGTGTTCCAAATTGTGGAGGTTGGCTAACACGCTCACACTCCCATTAATGCACTCTCACAGCCTTTGATGTAATGCCCTCTGGGTTTGCCATAGAAACGGCATCCAAAGTGGCGACACAAGATCAGATTTTCAAACATTCCACATTCTACCGAAACCCTTTCTTTTAACTGGCTTGGGCGCACAACATATTAATATAAATATAAAAATATGTTCAGGGCATATCCCTGAGCCAGATTTAAAGTAGAATTTCATTTCACAGAGAAACAAGGCCAAAGAAAAAAAGGGGGGATCCTGGGGTATGGTATCCGGAGTACAGCAACTCAGGGATCAGATTTTCAAACATTCAACATCCATCTTCAATCATCGAAATAAAAACATATATGAAAATATGTATGTAAAAATATATCGAAAAAATGGACTGCTTAATGCTTAAATGACATAGAATTTTATCTTACAGAGCAACTAGGCGAAGGAAGAAAAATTAAAAGAAAAACCTTTCCGAGCGCACATACACTCGAGACAACCCATAATGAGCTCGACGAAAACTGTGTTGAGTCTAACGGTATAGCATCACTTCATTCCAATAAGCACCGCAGACGACCACACCAGATGCTAGCTAGGTGCGTAGCTAGAGAGGTGAGGTGAGAAGGGAGGTGGGGGGTGTTGAACTTCCTACTGCCTTGCTTTGCATGCTTGACCCCCTCCCTGCCGTACCTTCACGCAGCTTTAATTTGCTGTTGAGTTGTGTAGCTACGTTGAGAGGTGAGGTGAGATGGAGGTGGTGTTGGAGGGGGGGGGGGGGGTTGCTCCTGGCACGCTGCTTTAATTTGCAGTTGAGTAGTGTAGCTACGTTGAAAGGTGAGGTGAGATGGAGGTGGTGTTGGAGGGGTTTGCTGGCACGCTGCTTTAATTTGCCGTTGAGTGCTGATTTATTAGGTTGGGGAGGCTGGAGCTGTATATTAGGGGTCTCCAGTGAGGTCCGATACGGCACAGCGGCCAGCTCTCTCCACATCTGTGGAAAAGCGCACGCTGATTACTCCGACTTCCACTGCGGTTCAAAAAAAAAAGAAAACGGGATACTTATGATGTAGCTAACTCTCCCAGCGCTGTACTTTGCATTAATTAGCTCCTCAAACCAGTGCCCTTGAAAGCCCTTCAGGCCCTTTATGCTCTTTAGATACATTTTATGTGGAAGGGGTTTAGGAGTGCGGGAATGAGTTGGGGGGGGGGGGGGGGGGGGGGGGGGGGGGGGGGGTTTCAGGGTTGTTGGGGGGTGGAGGGGGTGGGGGGCTGTTGGCAGTAAAGGACGGGGAGGGGTGCATGGGAGAAGAGTTCAGGTGGTAGGCATAAGTGTGTGTGTGTGTGGGGTTGGGGGGGGGTGCAGGGTAGGCAGTGGTAGTAAAGGGGTGTAGTGGGGAGTTCAGGTAGTGGGCTCTTTAGATGCATTTTATGTGGAATGGAGGTTGGGGCATAGAATGTGTTTGGGGGATCTGGGGAGGCGGCTCGGGTGTAGTTGTAATGAAGGGGTGGGGTGAGCTAGAGAGTTCATGTGGGGGGCTAACGTTCGCGATCAAATCTGGGAGCGGAACGCAAACCCATTAGCGATATAATGAGTCGCCACTGCAGTTTTTTAGGAGTTAGGCTGGAGGCTAAAATTTTATTTTCGCCATTACTCATGACCTATACCTGCTACAACACACACACAGGCAAGCCAAGACACACATGCACACACACAAACATACAAGGCAGAAATACATGCACGCATCGACACCCACACGCAGGCACCACCCGCACCTACATGCAAGTGCCAATCATCACAAACGCACACACGCACGCACGAAGGCACGCGCGCGCACACACACACACACACACACACACACACACACACACACACACACACACACACACACACACACACACACACACACACACGACACACACGACACACACACACACACACACACACACACACACACACACACACAGGGAGAGAGCATACACTCACACAGCAGGTATCTAACAGGGTGAAGACATATTTTAAGGCGGGGGGCCTTGTGGTACGCAACTGAATCAGGCTTTGCCTCAACCTGATAGCACACTGAGTTTGTTTTTGCCAAACAGCTCTGCGGCAAACATCTGCTGCTAGACCTCACCAACACCTAACAGACAGCATGCCTGCAGCGGCCAGCAGATGTAACTAGATGAGTTCTGTTTCCTTTAGGCAAAAGGAGGAGTCTCCTATGCTTCAATATAGGGCAAATGCCCAGGAGCAACAGGTTAAGATGAGGCTGTGTAGTAGAGGGCACATAGAAAGAGGAGAGGGAGGAAAACAGAGAGATAGAGAGAGAGAGAGAGAGAGAGAGAAGAGAGAGAGAGAGAGATAGAGAGAGAGAGAGAGAGAGAGAGAGAGAGAGAGAGAGAGAGAGAGAGAGAGAGAGAGAGAGAGGGGGGGGGGGGGGGGGGCAAGGAGGTATAGCTTTTCAAAAGCACCCATTGCCCCTCATCGCACCTCATTCACCCACCCCTGCATCCCTCTTCAGAGTAAAGTCGGGGTGAGATCATCACACACTTCTCTCTTACTCTTTCTCTTTCTCTTTCTGCCTCTTTACCCCCCCCCCCCTCTCTCTCTCTCTCTCCACCCACACCCCAACCTGCCTTCATCCCTGCAAAGCTCTGAGGCCTACAACAAAAGCCAGGATTCAGCACTTCCTTGACGCGAGCAGAGTGGCGAATGAAGGCAGAAGAGACGAAGCCAAAGAGGCCCTGGTCAAATAGAAGATGGAAAGAAACAAGCCAGTGACTTCACCAACCAAAAGCCAAAGAGGACAGCCAGGCAAGTCGACAAGGAGGGAAAAACGGGTGAGTTGCCCTAGGCCCAGAGAGAGGGTGGGTGCCCAGAATTTGGTCCCCATTATACTTTACGCATGTATTGAGTGGAGGGCGGGAGATGACTTTGTCCTCGGCCTGGCCAAAGTTGTCTGCGGCCCTGAGGACAGCAACAGCACAGCACAGCAGCTCCTGTGAGAGTGAACACTGAACACAGCTGTGCCTCCAGGAGGAAATGAAGGAGTGTGCTGCTGCTGCTGCTGCTGCTGCTGCTGCTGCTGCTGAAACTAAGCCTGATGCATGGCAACAGCAGCAGTGGCAGAAATGAGTTGGAAAAAAAGACAATTGAAAAAAAGATAAGGAGTGGGAGAAAGGGGGAGAGATGGGAGTTGAATGGGGGGTGAAGAAAGTAAACGAGCAGGAAAGAAGGCAGTAGATGAGTGTGACGAGAGAGTTAAAGAGAAATACAGAAAAAGAAAGAACTCTCTCATTCAAGAGAGAACGGGAAAGAGATAGAGAGGCAGAGAAAGTGAGTTCAAATGTGTGTGTGTGTGTGTGTGTGTGTGTGTGTGTGTGTGTGTGTGTGTGTGTGTGTGTGTGTGTGTGTGTGTGTGTGTGAGTGAGTGAGTGAGTGAGTGAGTGAGTGAGTGAGTGAGTGAGTGAGTGAGTGAGTGAGTGAGAAGAGCAAAAGAGTGTGTGAGAGAGAGAGAGAGAGAGAGA
The DNA here is from genome assembly GCF_034702125.1 of Engraulis encrasicolus. Lineage (NCBI taxonomy): Eukaryota > Metazoa > Chordata > Actinopteri > Clupeiformes > Engraulidae > Engraulis > Engraulis encrasicolus. Next base: position 1,231,291 of record NC_085864.1, read on the forward strand.
GAGAGAGAGAGAGAGAGAGAGAGAGAGAGAGAGAGAGAGAGAGAGAGCAAGAGCGAGTGACAGAAAGAAAGAGAGAGGGGATGAAGAGCGAGTAAGCGAGTCAGATATAGAAAGGCGGAGGGCACGAGTGAGCGAGAGCGAGAAAGAGAGAGAGGGGGGGTGGTGAGAGGGGAGGGCGGGATGAGGGTAGCCAGAGACGAGGGAGGAGAACTCCAGTTGTACAAACAGCACTTAATTGAGGTGAGAGCGGCTAGGCCATGCTCATACTCATACGCAGGGCCCAGGGCCGGCTCTGCTGGTCACAGTTCCAGATGGCAGCCAGCCTGGCTGGGCTGGGCTTGAGAAGAGTAACAAGGGAGGGTCAGTACCGGCCCAGCATTGGGCCACTGCTGGGTGAGAAGCACCTTGAAGAGATACACAGAGAGTGTGTGTGTGTGTGTGTGGGGGGGGTGGGCAGAGAAAGAGAGAGAGAGAGAGAGAGAGAGAGAGAGAGAGAGAGAGGAATAGAGCAAAGGAGAGAGAAATTGGGGAGGGAGAAAAAAGGACGAGAGAGAGAGAGCAAGAGAAAGCGAGAGAGAGAGATATAGAGAGAAAGAGCGAGAGAGGTATTGAGGAAGGGGGGGGGGGTAAATATGCGGGGAGTTCCAGATGGAAGATGTGCTAGTGCACCTTGGATGATTGGACTACTGAGGGCCAGAGCTAGGTCCCATAGGACCTGCATTGACTGTCAGCACTGGACCACCGTTGGGCCAGTTCTGGGAGCTACTGAAGTCCATGGCTAGCCTGGCTGTTGCCAGTCTATATCACAGCAAGGCAGCATGGGATTTCACAGGCTAGACCATTGCTTATGCTGCCAGTGCACTGAGGGCGAGGGAGAGTCAATGCAAGGCCATTGCTAATACAGAGTGGAGCAGAGTGGAGCATAGTGCGTAAACAGACAGGCCCCTGAGGACTCTCCTGCCAGAATCAAGCCACCGTTGGGCCAGGTCTGGACCGTTGCTGAGGCACTGAGGGAGATTGCTACCACTCCTAGTGTGCCTCGCCAGGGCCAGGGAGAGTCAATGCAGGGCCATTGGTAATACTGTAGAATGCAGAGTGGAGGCGAGTGGAGCAGAGTGGAGCAGAGTGGAGCGGAGCTCGTAACCGGAGAGGTCTCCAGGGAGCTGCTGCTCCGTCCATGCCATCCACAGCAGCCCAGGCTGGGAAGGAGAGTCAAGGCTGGGCCTGCAGACTACCAGCAGCACACCCACGGGCATGGAAACACAGACACAGAAATAGGTGGACACACACGCGCGCACACACATGCGCACACACACGCGCACACACACACACACAGATGCACACACACACACACACACACACACACACACACACACACGCATGCACACAGACACACGCACACACACACACACATACACACACACACGTACACACACACATACACACACACACGTACACACACACAGACACACATGCACACACGCACACGCACACACACACGCACACACACTAACACACACACACAAGTGCATGGAATAACAGTGCCTGAGGCAGGCAGCAAAGAGCAACAGCATGTGGAACTGGAAGAGAGGGGATGAAAGTCTATGTGTGTGGGTAAGAGTGAGTGTCTATTTGGTTCCATTTGTGTAAGCAAGTGGTCATGAATGTGTAATAGGAGACGACTATGTGAAGAGTAAAATGTCTGTGTGTGTGTGTGTGTGTGTGTGTGTGTGTGTGTGTGTGTGTGTGTGTGTGTGTGTGTGTGTGTGTGTGTGTGTGTGTGTGTGTGTGTGTGTGTGTGTGTGTGTGTGTGTGTGTGTGTGTGTGTGTACATGTGTGTGTATATGTGTGTGTACATGTGTGTGTACATGTGTGTGCCTGTGTGTGTGTGCCGATTGTGGGAATCCGCTTCTGTACGTGGGAGGGAAATGGTGTAAGTAGTGCACTCGTGTGTAGGAGGAGATGGTGTCAGTCTATGCCAAAACCAACATAGTAACAGAGCTAGCCAAAGCCACAGTCAAACCCATTCTGGCGCAACGCAATCATACAAGACCATTGAGAGTAAATAGAATGGAGGCCAAAATTCTATTTCATTGTTGAAGCCAAGTTGGAGCCAAGGTTGGACCCAAAAAGACCAAAAAATGGCCAAATCCCATTCATTCCTATGAGAGACATAAAACCCTGTATCTCCCTTAAATGCCACTCCAGGGGGATCATTTTTCGCTCAACTAGTAGGTCCCCTTGCTCTCCAACTTACCAGGGTGGTGATTTTTTGTGGTGATGTTTTATTTTAGAGAGATATTAAAAGTTAAATTGACCAATGAGCATCAGAACATGGTTTGATTGACCGTTAGAAGTCTTGTTGTTGTCCAATCAGCACCTGCGTTTGGCGTTGCTAAGGTGGAATGTAAGTTGGAATGTTCCCAAATCTGGCTTCAAAGCGTTGAATGGCAAATAGCGTTGATTTGGCGTCCATTCTATTTACTGTCAATGTACAAGACTTAAGAAGCAGCGCCATAGTCAACACTCTTCTCCCTCCAACACTCCACTGCTGCACTATAGGACTTGCGTGCAGGAAATCACCACATTAATTGTCCTTCTGTAGCAAGAAAAATCCTCACAACACTTGAAGTGGTTTCTGGAGTTTGTTAAATAAGTTTTACATTACACTGAGGTGAAGAAAGAGAAATGGCCTCATTGCAACGTTGTCAATTGGGTTCACAAAGTTTGGACAGGGGTCCCACGTTCCGCAATGATTATCAATCGAAGAGAGGTGGGGTAGCGAATATAAGAAAAAACTCAAGCGGCGAAAAAGAAAACAAGGCATAAATAATTCATGTTCCATCAAAGCCAGAGATAGATAAGTCTCGGCTAGCATGCATAGCCCATGCTAATCTTGGTTTCAAAATAAATGGAAGGCAATACATAATTTAACACAGCAAAGCATTTATACGCCAAGTCCCTGGTGATTTGGTGTGTTGTTTTGCCTGATGTTTCTTCTTTTTTTCCCTTTTTGTTCTCTTTCTGTGTGTGTTGTTTGTGGACACAATGGCATGGCAAGTACAACTACTTACACATATACCAACACTCTTTCGTCCTTTTGGATTTAAGAGAGTGCACCAAAAACCCATGTCAGGTGAGGCTGTGTGAAGAGATACAGCATTCTTTGCTGTATAGAATCAGACAACTGAGTCCTGAAGTTAGGAAATGCACGCCATTCTGACAATGGAACCCCATAATAGTCATTGAAAACACTTAACTACCATAGTACTAGTCTATGACATTACACAAGGCTTTTAGGAATTAACATTACGACTTGGTCATTGACATTCTGGTAACAACAAATGTATAGCAGGTGCAGTGTCTTCACATGTTAAAAAATCAGAAGCACAATTATGTGTTCATTCCTACAACACCAAAACGTCCACCAAGAAATACTGAAGCGGGGGAAAAAAATTAATCACTGAAATGTCCTTGGATATGTACGGTACAGTTAAGAACATAATACACTCAGCAAAATCTCTTAGCAGAAATAAATAAATAAAAATATACTACGGGACAAAGAACATGCTCCAGGACAGAATAGCTGAAAAAAATGAAAAAATCCAGTGCACCACAAACCAATATGCAAATGGAGACGTTTGGCCTCGCCTTAATAGAGCTGCAGTACTGTATAAACAACCCAACAAGAACTCACTCTCTCTCTCCCT
>NC_085864.1:1240000-1252500 GCF_034702125.1 Engraulis encrasicolus
AAGTTTACAGAGAATCTCGCACAGCACAGGTCTGTCCACAAAAGCTCCGATTATATGTTTTGGCAATTTTACTGTTTTCTCTGTGAGTGTGTGTGTGCGTGCGGGTGTGCGTGCGTGCGGGTGTGCGTGTGTGCGTGCGTTCGTGTGCACACACGTGTGGGTGTGTGTTTCTTCTTCCATTGATTTGCAATGACAACAAAAAAGAAGATTTTGACATTGGAACTTATCAATGTTCTCTCTTCAATAGAACCATGTTCACTGTTCAATACAGCATGTGTCCATTGACTGTTGCATTGACTTAAGAAGTCATAGTCATTCTGGTTTAGCAAGGCTTACTACACTAATTGGGTTTTCTATGTTTGGTCACATAAAATGAAAAGGGTATAATCTTCAACTAGTCAACCATGATTTACTACAACAATGACTTAATAATATTTGTAACAGCAAGTAACATGACTATATTAGTAATATTTTCACAAATACTTTGGCTATTCTGGCTGGCAGCAGCCGTTTTGAGTCATGAGATATGAGATATGTAATAGAAGACTAATAAACCACTCAACAGCAAATACTTTTTTCGAAACCTATGTCAACACACAGTGTAAAAATTAAATGTCGCTAACTCACTCTCGAGCACTGCTAGCTTCTCAAGGGTTAATTAGCCAAGTTGTCCCCAAAACACACCAATGACACACATGCACAGCACAGTGCGCCAAGCGTAATTAGACACAGGAGTTAGTGCTAGTCCGTGTTGCCACCACCTCCGGTGCACTGACGTATACCTAATCACGCCTGACACTGCTTCTAATGCTCAAGCACAAAGCTTTCACAGCAGGACCACAGACCCCCAACCTGCCTCGCCGTCATATTAAATACTCCCTTCATCCACTTCACAATCCCTACAGTACATACCTATAGCGCAGCTGTCTCTAAAATAGGCCTGCACTGCACACTCTCTGTGCTGCCAACGTATAGGCTAAGTAGTACTAAGTATGAGTATTCTGTAAAGGCAAGTCAAATACGGTATATACTCTCTTCAACCTGTTCGCAAGCCCTAACTATAGCGCAGCTGAAATAGGCTTGCACAGCATGCACTCTATCCTGTAACCGCATAGGCTAAGGAGTATTAAGTATGAGAGTTCTGTGAAGAGTCATATTAAATACTCTCCCCAACCCTTTCACAAGCCTTACAGCAGGGGTGTCAAACTCAGGCCCGGGGGCCAAATCTGGCCCGCGGAGTCACTTTATTTGGCCCGCGAGATCATTTCAAATGTGTATTACAGTTGGCCCTCATACATCATTAATGTACAGTTTACCAAGACTTGAACATGAAATTTGGTGTTACTCAGAAGTATGAGTGGGCCCAGGCCAATGACACAGCTCACACTCCTATGCAATACAATATGTGCCAGTGTGTGTGAAATTGAACTATGAGTAAGTGCGTGCCTGCAAGATTTTAGTCCATTTATTACAAATAAATCTTGAGTTCGGCCCTCGACTTTGATTTTGGCCCTCGGTCAATTTGAGTTTGACACCCCTGCCTTACAGTCTGGCTGTGCCACAGCCGGTCTACTGCACATACTCTGCATTCTGCCACCGTATAGGCTAAGCAGTATTAGTAAGCAAACTGTTTTGAAAGACGCATTAGATCATTACAGTATAAGATGTGCATCTAGAATCACCACATTTTTGTGACAACCTATGTGAAAAGCACCACATATTATACAAAAATAACACATACAACCTATGTGAAATTTAACAATGATCTACTGAAAAGCTTAGAGAATAAAGATGGTTTAATAGCATGATGGTGACCCTGTTATGAGAGGAGAGCTGCCTTCTTCAGCCTCTCTCTGTGCAGGCGTATGGAGTGCTTTTATCATTTATTCAACAAGGCCCATGTTGCTCCACATATTACACTGCGACTGGAACTGCAAAGCCCCTCTTGCTTCAGGAGGAAACTGATTCAGTTTCACAGAGAGAGAGATGAAGAGGGAGAGGCAGAATGGGACAGAGATAGCCAGAAAGAGAGAGAGAGAGAGAGAGAGAGAGAGAGAGAGAGAGAGAGAGAGAGAGAGAGAGAGAGAGAGAGAGAGAGAGAGAGAGAGAGAGAGGGGGGGAGAGGGAGAGAGAGAGAGGAAGAGAGAGAAAGAGAGAGATAGAAGGGGAGAATGTGTGTGTGAGAGAGAGATATATGAACAGAAAGAAGAGAGAGAAAACGAGAGCCATGAACCTTGAAGGCTGCACTATCCCAATGAGACTACGCTGTTCTGAGCACTTCCCCCGGACAGATGACAGAATCACCCACGTCATCTTTTTATTTCAAAGGGCCTGCGTCTACGTCACGCCAATGCGGACAGTCGCCCACGGAAGCAAAGCAAACAACGTCTGGAAATAGGCATTGAGAGATGCAAACAGAGCAGAGGAGAAGAGATGTTGAGATGTAGGTAGGCGGCTTCCTGAAACAGGGCCTTGTTTTAAAAAAACAACAACAAACATTTAACAAGTCGCTCGCTAGTGGAGAGTGTGGTGATCGGGGTCTCTGATAATGGCTACTGAGGATGACGAATGTCTAAAAGAAAACAGACAGGCCCACCGACGCGGACAAGGACAAATGGGTCAGTTGTCCCAGGCCCAGGGAGGATTCGTTTGCCTTTTTGATATTTTATTTTTGCTATTGTCTCCTTTACTTAAGCACTGAATGTCTTGTATGAATTGTGCTATGAATTGTGCTATACAAATACAGTTATTATAAGGGTGGGGGGTGTTAAGAATTGGAACACCATTACTTTGCATGTTTTGCGAGAGCGGTCTTTCAGATAATTTTTTCCCAGGCCCGGTCAAAGCTGTCAGCAGCCCTGCAAGCAAACACTAGGCAAACAATGACTTTGGTCCCCAAATTAAAAGGAGCTACCTCTGTGGAGACTCCCCTCAGCTCACCTCTATACGGACTGATGACCTAGCATCCAGTGTGGGGGCATTTAAAGTCTATTAATATTTAATCGCTGCTGCAAATGCACAAGAAGCCCAGTAGTTAATGTGCTTTTCTAGTGCTGCTGCTGCTGCTGCTGCTGCTGCTGCAACTGCTGTCTGTTAGAAATACCTAGAAAAGCACACAGACCAGACATCAGACCACTTGGAGTCATTTTTACTGATGTACCTAGACAAAAAAAGTTGAAAAAACAAAAGAGAATATAGAGAACACAAAAAAGTCCCATGCACAGAGTGGTAACATCAAAACCTTTCGTTCCATTTCAACAGGATATGCCAAAGCAGGGGAAAATTACCCATATATAGCCTATCCAGTGTCTCTATTATATCCATTTCTATCACTTACAGCCATAATCTAAAACCCTAAAAAGGGCTTGTGTTCCCACAGAACGCACCTGGAATGGATCCCAATACTGCTTTGGTGCCAAACAACAAATGACAGAAAGGTGAGAGAGAGAGAGAGAGAGAGAGAGAGAGAGAGAGAGAGAGAGAGAGAGAGAGAGAGAGAGAGAGAGAGAGAGAGAGAGAGAGAGAGAGAGAGAGAATAATATGAATGCTGCCGGAGAGTCCTACAAATCATTCTTTGCCCGTCTTTAACTCTGCAGTGGCTTTATGTAATGCCCTCCACTTTTATGACATACATCTGATTTGCAAAATAGGCCAGAGTAAAAAGGCTTTGCTAGACAAATCCCCCACAACCCCCCCACCCCACCCCCCGCAGATTACCCTCTGTGAGGGATTTTAACATATGGGAATTTATTCCCTTCATGATTAACAGACCAACGGAATCCACACAAAAAATAGAAAAGGGTCATAAAGTTCAACTGGACCAGTGGAGACCTGCCTGTGAGCATGGCGTCCAATCACAAATGCTGCCATAATGAAAGATTATCACGAATCAGTTAGCCCAATGTACTATTCTTGGTGGGATTAAATTATCTGAATGCATAGATCTACTGTGCGCAAGATTTCCTTACTAAGCATTACTATGCACAGGAAAATGCTTCATACAATATATTTCTGACTTAGACGTATGAACATTCTCACCCCCGGCACATATTTTTAGCTATATTAACCCGAAAAGATGAATGTGAATGAATATTTATGAGTGAGAATATCCCCATTAACGACCCCATTACTGACAGTTTTATTTGCCATTTTTGGACACCTAAGATAATGGATGGCCGTCCCGACTGTGAAACAATTTGTCACTTTTTTAATGCAAACTCCATTTGCCTCAGCAGCACCACCACAGTGGCCAAAGCGGGAAAAGTTTCTCCTGAAGAAACACTGACCTCAACAAGCAGTAAGTGTGCATTATATTCCCGTCTGATTAAAAGTCTATTTAAGTTTTTTTTTCTTTTGGTTTATATAATGAAGTTACTTGCCAATTTACATTCTTATATTTTGCTGACTCCCCACTGAAGTGCAAAATGACTTAAAATTAAATTTATACAAAATTTGATTTGCCTCCGCACTAATGAACAGTTGTTCTATTTAGAAGTGCAGGATCCAAAGGAAGCTAAGGTAATAGAGCCGGCACATAGTAATTTCAACTTTAAAAAACAAGACTAAATCAAATGATTGTATTTTATTCCCATCATCAGAACTGTTCCCATACTTTTTTGTTACAAACAAGTCATTAGCAGAATTGACAAGAGGGAAACAATTATGAGTGTACTGCAAATGAGGACTTGAATGGTAATGGGATGAAATTGCTGCTTCGAGACCAAGACAGACAGTAGTGACAGAGAGTAAAGATTTAACAATAATAATGAAAACATAATACCATTAGACTAGTTCCACAAATTAGGATATCTTAACATACTTTACAGGTCAAACTTTCTCAAGAGACATGCAATTGACGTGATATTGCTCTCGGTTGATCGCATTTCTTCTCAAACATCCAAAAAACAGCCCAATATGCTTCAACTACGGACAATTCCTTTAGCGCTACGTCCAACCTGATTATCATGCACCATGCACTCTCGACTAAGACTTCCTCTCTTTCACAAATAAGATCATATATTAGGCCCGGTACTTTTTTCAAGGGAAAATAACTGCATAATACAGCCAATTTTCTGGGGCTGCCTTTAATGAATTTGCTCCACCTCAGCAACAGAGTATGCCTATTGGGTAAACATCTTAATGCAGGCAGGGAGAGAGACGTTTTTTAAACCACAGCTTTAAGCAAATCGACAACATGACAAGTTTCATCATATTTTCTCTAGCATTCTCACAGCAAATATCAAATAATGTTATATTTACAGCAAATAAGCAAGATTGCATTGGTTGTATCCCCTTAGGTTTCAGTGGAGGCACAGTATGTAGTACATAAGCCCACTGTTTCCCAAAAAGACATAATAAGGCAAAACAGCTGGATGCTGAGTACTGGTACTTGCTGCTCTCAGTCTGACTCATCCAGTGAGTGCAGTGCCTTATGAAGAACAGAACAAACCCCTTCATACAGAGGCACTAAATGGTGAGGGAGTCATCAGCTGACGACTCAAAGGAAAACTCAGTACATTCTGCAGCCTTAGTGCAACACCTAGAGCCAAGGAAGTTGACAGGGGGCTACAAAGGGGTCAGTTGCTCCGGGACCTGGTGGGGGGGGAGTCTACATTGTATGTATTGGTGTGTGTGTGTGTGTGTGTGTGTGTGTGTGTGTGTGTGTGTGTGTGTGTGTGTGTGTGTGTGTGTGTGTGTGTGTGTGTGTGTCACATTGGAACACAGTGCACGTACCACATGCTATCTCCTCTTTCTTTTTACGTAATGTGGATGGATGCCATGTGTGTGTGTGTGTGTGTGTGTGTGTGTGTGTGTGTGTGTGTGTGTGTGTGTGTGTGTGTGTGTGTGTGTGTGTGTGTGTGTGTGTGTGTGTGTGTGTGTGTGTGTGTGTGTGTGTCTGTGTCTGTGTGTGTGTGTGTGTCTTTCAGATGTGTTAGTTCCAGGTCCGGCCAAACTGTCAGCTTTCATGCCTCTACTTGGTCCTACTCTATCAGTGACATAACAAGATTTACTGCCAATAAGGTGATTAATAAACTCAGAAAAGTTACATAGGCCTAATGCTCGTCTAAGAAGTGAATTATTCATGACTTTAGCGAACAAATGTGATTGTTTTCATAGTCCTTTCGCTGTTTGGCGCAATCTTAGAGGAGAAGCTGCTCCTTGGCAGCCTAAAGATCTACTCCAGTTTCTCTCTTACTGACAAGCAAACAAAAACAAAAATCTCCAAGATCAAAGGCTTCCATGAGGCTTTGTTTCAGGTTGTATGGTGAGAATCAACAAACTGTCAACGTCTCTTCAGTCAAATATGCCTACATAAACAAACACACAACGGGGCAGGTTGGACTGAAAAACAGGACAAGAAAAACAATAGCATAAAAACACAGACCAAGGACAAGACCTGCATCACCTCTTCCTCTTAGGAAAAAAAGAAACCCATTCTCCGAAAAGAAAAAAATGTAGAGGAGGTAAGGGACACACACGCATGGTTTTAAAATAAACACCTGATAAATAAATAATATTTGTCAACTAATTAGTGCGAACATCTTGAACGTGAACCCGGGTGTGTAAGATCAAAGGCTGTCTGCGTTTTACACCTTAACTCACAGGAATTAGGCTCTCATTGCCTTTACACAGAGTCATTACCTGGGATCTGGGGCAGGAGCGGAACTTGGCTCTGAACGATTACACATGCATTGTGTATCGTGCCTTTTTTTTCTTTTCTACTCTGTGGGCCGCAGAATCATACGGAATAAACAGCTGATGATTCCGAGAGTAATTGCACATGAAAAGAAAAGTAGCACCAGTGAACGGTGAAAGCTGTCTTGTGTGCATATCAAATGGAGCGTGCACAAAAATGTGTCAGGATGCTTAATCACACAGAGACCTTTTTTGTTTTTGCTACAGATACAACCCTATGATAGCGTACATTCGTCATGCAACAAACATGCTAGTATGACCAACATAGCTAGTATATGCTGATTTGCCATCCCAGTACGAACAACAAATGAGACTAGATTGCACTGATGTCCCTGCCTATCTTCTGAATCGCTTTCATACAGGGGAAGCATGTCCAGTGTATAACACACAAATGATCTTTAAGTCTAGCCAAAGGCCAAGGGGGAAAGAAAATGGAAGCCATTACATGATAACAGTGCAATAACACACGGCCTAGCATCCAGCTCCTGAGTGCCTTAATGCCCATTGTAGGCCATGAGAGGATGGCCCTCTTGGGAATGAATGCCCAGCCCAGGACAGTGAAGTGATCTCTGCGCCAGATTCAAGCCAGACATGGGCCAGATTGCTCTGGATGGAGCTTGCATGCATCCAGCAGGACTCAGAGGGCATCTTGGGAGAGTGATGTAATTTTTTTCTTTGCTCGCAACCAAGCAAACACAAGCTCTGCTTTACACAAGGCAGGGGACAAAGCAGGGAGAGGGTGGAGGGGGGCGGTCGTGGTGGTGGAGAGGAGGAGGGAGCGAGCGATCTTTTCTAAAGGTTACTCAACAACTGCTGTGATGGGTTGGAGTACAAGGGGGAGATTTGAGTGGTTAAACTCCTCTGACAGCCAACGATACATAATGCATGCCACCTCTATTTTTAACCCCCCCTCTACCCTACCCTATGCTCTCTGCCCATAGAATGCACTTATGCTGTGTTGTGTTGTTGTGCACGATCCATCTGCAACCCAACATGGTCCCGCATCAGCACAAACACATATGAGGATGGATGAGACACAGCCTTTACATTGTACATCAGGCAGGTAGCCTGTTTGTTTAACAGTCTTAAGACATAGGCTTTACCATGAATTTGTGTTGAGAAGTTGTGTTGAGTCTAATACCATGTCAAGCTTTAGGTGTCATGTTTACCTTTCTTGCTGTGTTTACTGAATCACATATGTTGTTTTTATTCTTTTTAATTTCATTAATTGTAGATATGCAGAGTGGATGACCCCTTCATCATTTCACTACATATAAAATGTATGGGACAAATAAAAGCACTTGACTTGAATTGGAATTTGGCACAGCAATGTAGTAGTTATTTTTCCAGTTAACAGCAGTGTGTTCCAATGGCAGAGTTGTATCCAGTGGGAGGCTACATACGGGAACATCACTCTATTACTACATGGCATTACAATGATATAGAGTGACATAGAGTGTATCATCAACTAGAAGAGTGTTGAATTCTTTACTGCAAAATGCACTGTGTTGCACATTCAGAATAATCACAGTGGTTATTTTTTTGTCAGACTGTGGAACAACAAAGCGTTCCATTGGCCGAGTTGTATTCATTGGGAGGCTACTGGAACCTCTCTCCGTGGCCACATGGCATTGTGGGGGCTCTCTGGGAACGGATCACAATCCTACTCTGGCATGGATTGGAAACCAATGAGACAAAATTCATTATACTGGTTTTGGGCACACCAGTGGATTGGCCAATTTGAAAAGGCCGGGATTTGGTCTAAGGCCACACAGCAGGACCCTTCGGGTATGGAAGTGGTGGCTGATCTGGCATCCATTTACTCACCACATCCGTGCCATAGTTGATCCTAATCCAACACGACAGCAAGAGCAAGCTACCTGACTGGGCATCCAACACCTGGTTGGCACCCCCTGATGGAGCTCACAGTTGAATAACGGTGCTTGAAAACTCACCAACCAAATAAAAAGAAGACAAACAAAAAAAAACAGCAATAAACTCGAACAGACATCAACAATTGGATCAGCGCTTACTTGTGCCTCCACGCCGTCAGTGTGTGTTTGTTGATGCTTGATGGATGGAGCTGTTTGAGTCTTGACAGGCCCAAAAGTCATTCTTATCAATTACTGTCTGGGCAGTTTTTTCGGGAGGTTGAAGCTTGTTTTTATTGTGAAAACTGAAAGACCAGAGGCAACAGCTGGCGCTGTTAAAATGTTAGTGCTCTTGGGGATCGTCAGGCCGGGTATTGCCCTGGCAGTGTGCAACCACCATAGCTGCCGCTGCATTCAAACACATGCAGAAGACAGGCTATGTATGTTTGTATTCAGGTGTGTGTAAATCTACAGTTTATGGAATATGATGATTCATACAATGTCCAACAACCTTAACTGTCTGCATTCAAACACATGCAGATGACAGGTTAATGTATGTTTGTGAAAATCTGTACAATACTGTATGTGGGTACAATGTGCAACAATCTCAGCTCTCTACATTTTCTTAGCTGTCTGCACAACATGCAGGTGAAAAATAAGTGACTGTACTGTATGGGCAAATTTGATGTGTGACACGCTAATATGAGGGATACTTTATTTGTATTTGTGCAATATGCGTTGTGCGTGTATGTACAGTGCACACCAACAATGAGTGCACCCCTTCTGAGCGCACACATTTTAAGCAATATTTTGATAAACATTTCCAAAATGCACATAGAGTAACTTTAATACAAGTAATATAACATCTGTTGAACTAACAACAGAAAGTGAGGTTAATAATAGGCCTATATCTTTAATGACATATTTCTTTCCATTTTTTGTGACATTGTGGTGGTGCAAACATGAGTACACCCCTGTGTTATAGGCCTACTTCCATAGAGAACATCACTACCTGCTTCAGTTGTTTTGCTTCATTTGGTGAAATTCCACTTCCCAACATTGACAGCATTCATGCAGCTGGAAACATCTCTCTCACTACAATGCTTGACTGTAAGCACTTGTCTTTGTAATACCACCACATTTATTAGTCATCTGACTATAGGACATGGTTGTAGCCATCCATTCCCTTAGTCTGTTTGTCTCTGATGAAACCATGGCAAATTTGCTTTAGATGGTGTCGAACATGTGTGGTAGTAACCATGAACAACACAAAGAACAACAATACATGTGTTCAATGAAGAAATCAAAAAGCCTGAAAATAAAAAAAGAACAGAAGGGTCACCTGTTCCTAAAAGACAACAGATACGGGGAGACCAGACACTCTGTCTGTGGACGGGAATTTATTGAGGGCCGTGTGTGTGTGTGTGTGTGTGTGTGTGTGTGTGTGTGTGTGCGTGTGTGTGTGTGTGTGTGTGTGTGGCTAATAAGTACGGCTACAGCTTTAAGCTACGGTACACTGGACCTGCAGAATAATAAGGGGATAGAGATGTATGTGAGGACCTCCGCGACTCCCCTAGGGGTCCCGACCCCCAGTTTGGGAACCGCTGGGCTAGTGGGTCCGGCCTGCCTGATTAATATTCATAACATAACAGCTTAAAGGCAACCAGCGCCTCCTGAGAGGCATCACTCCACTTTGCTGCCTTGCTCTTGCAAAATATATTGACAAGTCCCTTTCAGCGCACACGGACGGAGCACACACGGACGGAGGACGCACACACACACACACACACACACACATACACACACACACACACACACACACACACACACACACACACACACACACACTAAACGCAAGAGAAATGTCAAGTCTGTCCTCCCCACACCACCCACCCCATGCGCCAATTCCCCACCTCCGCTCACAACACAACACACAAACATACACACACGCACGCACGCACGCACGCACGCACGCACGCACGCACGCACGCACGCACGCACGCACGCACGCACGCACACACACACACACACACACACACACACACACACACACACAGACACACACCCTTTCCACCAGCCTCCCGTCCCGTCCCGTGTCCCTAAAAGCTTTCCAAGCCAGGCACGCACGGGGGTTCTGACAGCTCGCCAGTGTGCTCGCGAGGCAACAAAGGGCCATGTGTGCGGGTGGGACGGCAGGGCTCATCAGGGCCCTCGTTCCCCTCCACGGCTAATGAGCACGGCCACGGCTTTAAGCTACACTGGACCGGCAGAAGAATAGGGGGATGGAGATTAAAACAAAATCTCGCATGCACACACACAATGACACATTCACTCACACACACACACACACACACACACACACACACACACACACACACACACACACACACACACACACACACACAAACACACACAAACACAGACACGCACACATTCAGGGATGCAGGCACACACACACACACACACACACACACACACACACACACACACACACACACACACACACACACACACACACACACACACACACACACACACACACACACACACACACAAATATACACACAAACTAGTCCACCAGTTGCTCTCAAATAGGCCTATACGTACACACAACACAAAACAACACAACACTGGGATTAGTTTCAACTCTGTCATCATAAACAGTTCCAGATCATTTTAATCAGAGTGAGAAAAACAACTCTGGAGATTGACTTCATGCAAGACTGCCTTACGTCCAAGGAGCACCAGAACAGTGAAACAACAATTGGTTGTTTTCATTTTGGCTGGGTGTTTCCAACACGGGCCTTTCACAAAACGAACTACAAGAACCAAAGCCCACATCCTAAAACAACAACCATCAATATCCCTCACCACAGGGATGGAGCCATTAAAAAGGGAACTTCATTCACTGCACTAACAATGCATCCACCGCCTGTCATGTGTGATGCAATGTGTCACTCAGGCTAGTTGCCAAGACAACACATTATGGTTGATGGTTGGCATGGTGCGCTTTCATGTTCATGTCACTTTCTCATGGCGGAATTAACAAAGTAGAGGGTTTAGCGTCAAGGAGATGACTTTTGCTAATATGCCTTAACTGAATGAGAACTGAGGCTGTGTGTTTTATACACACACACACACACACACACACACACACACACACACACACACACACACACACACACACACACACACACACACACACATACACACACACACACACACACACACACGCATGCACACACACACATACACACACACACACACACACACACACACACACACACACACACACACACACACACACACACACACACACACACACGCACACACACACACACACACACTAGCGTCACAAATAAAAACCAGAACAGAGAACATAAATAGCCATTCTGGAACATTCCCAGGTCTTGGGCGGAGATAAAAGCCATCTCAGGGAGTTATTAAACGTCTGGATCTTTGACAACTAATTAAGTGTGACACTAGAGTTCAGATAAGTTTATTTGGCTGCATCGCATGATGAGCAGACAACTTTAAACTATATTTCATTTCAACATTTTGAACTTTGTTTACAAGCTACAGTATTTGCTTCCAATATCCTGGTTCTCATTACCATCGCTCTCTTTTTTGGTATATTTATTTCGATGCATTTCAACGAGCCTCTTACAAAATCAGAACAATGGCTGGCCCTAAAAACGGGAAAAATAACAAACATAAAGGCCTCTTTGTCAGCTCCCCAGTGACAGACAGGCAGCTAGCATATGCCAAAATACACAGGACGCAGAACCCCAGCCTAGTATTGAGGAAGTATTAAGTCCTTGTCACTAACAATGAGGTCCCTCCTCTTGCCCGGGCTCAGGCTCAGCTTCTCAAAGGCACTTAATTTACTCGCATTAGTTTGCAGATATCATTAGGTTAAGCCTCTGGCTTCGA
>NC_085864.1:1257500-1267500 GCF_034702125.1 Engraulis encrasicolus
ACACGCACACATGCACGCGCATGCACACACACACACACACACACACACACACACACACACACACACACACACACACACACACACACACACACACACACACACACACACACACACACACACACACACACACACACACACACACACACACACCTCCCCATATTAGTTTGTTTCACTCTAGCTCATAGCATAGAGAAAAAAAGTATCGGCTTGGAACTTCTTGCAAACACATCCAATGATTTGACAAATGACAAAAAAAGGATGGTTGGAAGTGTGAACAGCAGCCCATGAACAAAAATATGAATGTAACAAGAAAGCGTCCATCATAGTGTGGAATCTATTCTGGTAGCTCTGGTAATCTGTAAAAGAAGAAGCCATCAAGCAGATTCACTGGGGTGAACAGAAAAAAACCCTCATCCTTTGGAATTGTAGGCCTATTTATAACTTCTTGAAAATAAACAGAATAAAAAAACACAATCAATTGTAACAAAGTGAAAGAAACTGGTTGATGGAGCAGGCTATTATCTGTAGCTCTGATAATCTAAAGAAGACTGTGTTTGGAGTTGGGGTTGCCCCCATCCACAAAAAACAATAATCCAGGTGCCAGACAATAGTAGAAGATAGTGTGAGAGAGTGGTACGCACACTGAGCTTGAGCTCCAAATACAGCATATACAGTGTACTTTATTTCATTTAACAAACAATTTTGATCCACCAGTGGGATCTTCCTCAGGCGCAGCCATTTGTTTAATGAAATAAAGCATATATATTTTTTGGATCTCATGCCGTGTGCGGTGCGGACCACTCTCTCACACAATCTGAAAGAAGAAGCCACCAAACAGATGTAACTGGGTGACCAGAAAACCCTATAGGTCAGCATTCTCCCACACACATGCCACCGATGGCTAGATGCCTGTGGCTATGGTGAGACCAGGAAGACGTGACCTTGAGGTCTGGTGTCAAGTGTTATAGCACCCCATTTACTGCCTGAAACCAAAAGGGAACATGCCCTGCGTAAACTAACAATAACAGGGCTACGGTAACAAAGATAACATTGGGGCTAGGGCTCTGGTCCAATCCGGTCCAGTTCCACCGAGGAGGAAGACATCTCAGTTTTAGTCTGCTTGAAAATACAAGAAGATGGTCTGTCGGGAGGTTTTTTGAGAAAATAGGCTGCGGCAAAGTTGTAGATAGACATTCAATGTCATATCTAACAGTACAGCGATTTGTCAAAAACATGTAAGAGCGAAAGGAAGCAAGAGCAAGAGAGAAAAAAGAGAGAGAAGAATACAAAGAGAGAAACAGAGAGGGGGGGCAGAGACAGAGAAAGAGAGAACAGTGACACCCTGTTCTGACACCTACTACAGAAGCTGCTGGCTGCAGCTGATTCAACTAACCTGAAGATCTGCAATCATCTGATGGTAAAAGCACAACCTTACAGTACGCAATGGGCTGCAGGTTCAGCACGTACAAAACTCCACTCAGTGAGATGACAGCTGCAAGGCAACATCTCAAGCACAGCGCTGGAAAGGAGCAAAAGCAATCCCAATATAGCAGTTTATCAGAACTGCAGGTTGCCTTTACTTGTTGAGACTGACCAGACATTGAGGGGAAGAGGCAGCATTTTGGAAGTCCACACAGTTAAGGACTTTCCTCTGTTTTACGTAGTCATTGTATGTGAATTAGGGGCCACATTCTTCATACACCCTCATATCTTGATTCCGTCCAGGATGAGAGCTTACCATTACAACATGGCCACCTCCAATATTAGAAAACAGACTAT
Organism: Engraulis encrasicolus; assembly: GCF_034702125.1. NCBI lineage: Eukaryota > Metazoa > Chordata > Actinopteri > Clupeiformes > Engraulidae > Engraulis > Engraulis encrasicolus. The sequence continues at coordinate 1,259,280 of NC_085864.1, forward strand.
ATGTGCGCTATGCCCCCACAACCAAACAGGCCCAATTCAAAGAAAAAAAAGCTTGAAGACAGTAATCTGACTCAACTCCCAATTTAGCTGGTAATAACAGGCTACAATCCTCCTAATGACAGTATTTTTTTATCTACAGTCCTTTTTCCTTAATGTGACAACAAGGGCTTCACGCTTCATGCTTTCCACTTCAATCGCTCCCAAGAAAACACTCAGTTAGTGCCGGTCATGTGTTCACTAATTTACAAGCCAATTTCCTTTGGCCATCACCTGGGACACGATGGACAATTACGCAATGTTAATGAGGAACTAATGCACTAATCATCGCCATGGTTACGTCGTGCATGATAACACGCTACAATGAGTAGAGTTGTTGTGTTTCCAGGCCCCATTTCTTTTCAGTAGTTCACAACTTATTGTGGTGACATTCGAGGATAAACATACAGTAAGTAGAGGAATTTGGTACAACTGATGTGAATTCAATAGGAAAAACTCAGATCAGATCAAGTCCTAAAAGTGACAATCATTGGTATCAATTCAAACGATTTTCATGGCAACACATGCACTACAACTACATTAGAACATATTAGTGATACAATAAACAAAAAATCATCATGATATAGAAAATCTTCATAATATGAGAAAATGTTTGAACTTTTGTAATAACACCACAAGATGTTGCACAGCACAATTAGGGCCTATCCATGAGCAGTGGCTATTCAGGTTTTATTCTTCAACAGATGTTTGGTAAATAAATGTAAATTTAAAAATAAAGAAGGCTTGTTCCTGATCCTTTTTTTAATCCAACAAACCTCTCAGCATCAGTCCCTATGCAGTTTCCATGCCTTTGATAGGCCAACCGCTATACACTAAACGCTCGAGCAACAACCACAAGCCAACAAAACAGAAGTAGTCCCCCATTTCCATTCGGGCTGTACTCTACTCTGAAAGCCTCCACTTGGTTAATCGCCTCAATGAGGAGAACACTGGCACAGCCGTGTGATTAAAAAGTCCCTCCTTGTTAGAATCTCCCCTAAACGCATCTCCATGTTAACGTGGACGTAGTGGATACTTCCAAACTTAAGTCGACAGCTGTTCGACAGGAGACAGAACGAGGGACTGAGGCAGAGGGACAGCGAAATGCATAGGGAGGAGGAGGGAGGACAAGGGAGAACGAAGGAGAAAGAAAAAAACGAATGAGAAAGAAGGAGAGGGAGCGATAGAAAAGAGGGCTACCTGCAGATATTGCACGGTGCAGAGAGACTAAGAAGTAGGCGCCCTTGAAAGTCATTTGAATGTAAATGTGGCAGCTGTTGTTGCTGATCCCACTCTTAGCGTGCACAATGTCCATCGTCAGTGCACTGAAGGACAGGCCTTTCTGTCTGGCAACTGTGAGAGGCAAGAAGAATAGAAAGCAGGAGAGCGGAGAGGCCTCTCCAGGCTATGGGCCCTGAGTTTCTCCCTCTTCTCCACTCTCCCCACATTCTCAATGAATCATTGCCTTCTTTGTCTGATGAACACTACCGAGATCAAGTATGGGAAAGTTTCTTTTCCACCTATATTATATTATTCTCTCTCTTTCTTGAAGAAGAAGTGGAACAGATGACACAGTTGATCTATCTACTATTTCAGAATGTTCTAGAGGGACTACAGAAGAAGTTTGAAAACTTGGGGAGGGAAAGCTGAGCTACTCTGTTGAAGACAACATATTGAGCCTTTCACAAGTAGTCAACTGAGCGAATTAAATTGAGCGTGAGGAGCGAGGGGGAGAGAGGAAGGGAGGAGGGAGGGCAGCTTCGTGCCGAGGAACAAATGAGACTGGAAAGCTGTACAGGTGTAACCTACAGAAACCTTTTTCTTTTTTTCCATTTAAAAACAAATTGTCCTATAGCACACCAACCACTGGGAAGGGAAACATATGTATAGGAAAATGCACACCAGAAATAGACATGTCGTTGTGTGTTGTGAGTATTTCTAATGCACCATTATGGCTCTGTCTGCCTTGGTCACCATTAGGAGTATGTGCGATAAATCACAGAGTGACAGTCGGCAAGTTGGAACTGAACAACACCCTGGGGCAATGAAACACACACACACACACACACGCATGCACACGCACACGCACACGCACACGCACACACACACACACACACACACACACACACACACACACACACACACACACACACACACACACACACCTCCTTATGCACTCAGCACAGCCATCAATAGTCCTTGTGTTGAGAAGGTGAAAAGCGAGGCCATGTTTTTACTACAAATTAATCCATTAATGAAAAAATGTGGCAATGATCTCTATGATATATGATCTAAGTGGCAGAGTGTGAATTCTTTTTTTGAAAAGCTTTAAACATTTCCAGCCATCGTCTTAAAAACATTGATTGCCGACAATGGATGGCCTAGAATCACATTCTCTTTTCGGAAGCACCAACCAAGCTTCCCTTACATTTGCCAGCTTGAGTTTGACTCAGAGTCAGATAAATTATTAAGCTCAACAAGTATGTTCAACAAAAAAGATAATTGCTCATTTTCTTATTTGCATCAGCAGTAAGTCTTTCTTTATATTTATTAAACAAGTTTTTGCGTGTTCATCGAGGAACTAAGGCAACATCCGCAGATAGGGATTAAACCACTAGCCTTAACCAAAATAGCAAAGTTGTTTCTGTTATGTACCATAGTTCATTCATTTAAATGGGTAGGCCAGATATTCAGTAATTACAAGATTGCAATTTCTCAGCACTGCACTCGTCATGAACAGGTACCTATAAATAAATAAAATAAAAAATCAGCAAATTAGTAAATAGTAGCACATTAGTGGGTAAGGTCTTTAAACTAACTCAGATGTGTGCATAATAACAGTGTTACTACTTTTGTCAAATTTGGCACTGCTTATTGTCCAAATGCCATATCCTACCAAGAAGCATCCTAATGAAGAAGAATATTCTTTTGAAATCTGAAACTATCAATCCACAGTTTCGTGTTTAGAGGTAACCAGGTGAAGCGAAATACACAAAAACACTTAAGCACAGTACGAGCTTTCACTCTCATGCTGAGTATTTCCATCAGAGGAAGCATTTAAAACAACATCAAATGTCTGTAAAGCAACAAGTCGGTTAAAGCAGTGTGTCACCAGTGTGCCATCCCTTGCCGAGAGCATCTACAAACACCAACTATGTACCCCCAGCCGTAACAGAAAGAAAAACCCTGTCCGTGCTGAATTAACAGATGTAAAGAGACAGAGAGTGTGTGAGGCTATACTAGGCCCTTGATGCAAACACACATGAAATTGCAATGTTTCACAACAAAAAAATTATCAGTATAACACAAAAAAACAAGTCATACAATCATATGCACAACAGGACAAAAATTGAATGAGATACTTTTGACAGTGTATCTGGTTGGATCTACTCTAAATGAAGTCCTTCCCTCTCTCTTTAAATGATTCAGCATCTAGGCGCCCTCTTCACTAGAATTACATGAGAGACTCAGTCGCCCCCCTGGATGACTCGCGGGGGAGAGAGACTGAGAAAGAGAGGGAGGAATGGAGGGAGGGAAGAAGCAGCAAACTCATTCTTTTTTCCTCTACTCAATTCCTTGCATTATTGCTGCTGTTGGTCTTGTTGCTTTCGTCTGACACAAACGAGCAAAAAACAAGACCCTCGTTTGGAAAGTGAACAACACCAAATGCTCCGAAAGAGAGAGGGAGGGAGAGAAGACAGATAATGCATGAAGGAGCCCACAGACTTCCACTCTTCTACCAATCAATTAAACCTCACTTAATTTTCCGTTCTGAAGTTTGCTTGTGTGTCTGTCTCTTTCTTTCTGTCAAGGCACCACAAAAAGTAAATTATAATAAAAAATTGAGGCCTGTGCCCTTTTAAACACCAAAGAAAGGCAACAATAAAAAAACATCAACCCTAATGATCGGGCACAATATTAATGTACAAAATCAACATAAAAAAACAATTATGGGCACTGAAGAGAGACAGATTTTTTTCATGGCGCTCCACAAAGGGAGTGTTGTGTCAGGCCCCCTTCTTTTCATTCAAAGCACTATTGCGCGCCGCCTGACCCCAGACGCTCATCAACACCGAAGCGTGACAACTCCAAGAATACAGCACCGTCCACGGAGAGGTCAACCATCAAGGGGACCTAACAACTTCTGCCTGCTCATTTACTACCTCCAATCCAAAGCCCACAATGCCCGGTGACAGACTCCTCCGCATGCCTCTGGATTTAACCCTAGTGAGAGGAGGCAGCGGACCTCATAGGCGGGCGATGGTACTTGTGAGGAATTTTGTGCCATAAGGCACAAAGAACGACGGCATAAGGGCCCTCTGGCATTTCAATAGGTGGATGGATGAAAGATGTTTGATTTACTGCTCTATCGAAAAGCATCCCCCATTTGTATGATTTTGAAGTGCATTCCCCAATGTGTCTCTGCTGCTAGGGAATGCAAAACTGCCGTCGATAACTGATGAGTCTGCCGGTGAAATCTGCTCTACAACAGTTCTCCCACTCCCACGAATAGAAGAACCTGGCTATCTAATGCATTCTATTGTGCATTGGAAGAAAGTCTGCTGGAAATTACTGTTCTAGGCGTGTTAAATTGCCCCGATAGCATATAGCGCCTATGCGCATTTTTGCGCACATTTATCAGGTGCAAATTGGGTTATATAGGCCTATTATCCTTGGACAAATGCACACACTGGCGTGCATGTGTGTGCCTCTGCGTGTGAGAGGGAGAGGGAGTTCAAATAGCCTATTCGTTCTCTTGTTGACACAGAGTACAACATTCTTTTTTTTCCATTCCAGTATGAAATGACCGATTTTGCAGGGGAATCCAGCCAAATGCTACTAAATATGAATACATTACAATAATATAATCCCATTTAGCAAAGACTGGCGTGAAACTTGATTATAGGCTAAAGTGGGGCTGCTCACTTCATACGAATAGTGTATCCGTGCACCCATTATTTTTTGCCATGTTGCAGGCAAGAGTAAATAGATGGTTGGAAATAAAAGCTAGTGGATGGTCCAGCTGGATCTAAGAGCACTTTCCATAGCGTGCGATATGAAATCCTTCCATCCATGAAGCCTTTTTGTCCATCGGCCAACCATGCCCACAAGTTACACAAATCATTTGAAGGGACTACGCAAATTTACGAGCATGCTCAACTTGAGAGCGCATCATTTCGATAGTGAATCGGTCTCTCAAATTTGGGGAACAAACCGACAACCAGATCCTTCGTCACTCTGCAGCACTTAACAGTTCAGATACACTGATGATTCGTGTACCAAGAATGAATAAAATATGCAACCGCAAGCAGGTACTCTGGTGGCCTACGTAACCCCACTGTTTCCTTCATAAAAGCTTCGAAAATCTCACCGCACAAAATGATGATGGTGAATCAGGGCACAGCACAGCCCAATATCAACTTCGCCATATTCTAAAACATTCGGAAGGTAAAGTGGTCTCAACCCAGCCATGTTGGTGGCAAAAACATCCTCGCGTTAGGGTGGGACATGCCGTGCACATCGGTCCTCAATGATGAGTTTGCAAAGGTTTCTATGTGCTCCCCGTAGAAGGGAGCCCGTGCGATGCCGTTTTGCTCACACAACCTCGGTGAGCAAGCGCATCTCTTTGGTGCACAATGTCTGCGTGCAGCTGTTAAAGCAATACACATTTATACAGGGGGAAATGCGAGACTTACCATTCTGCATACGCATCCGACGTCTGTCCGTGTCGTTGCAGAATTAATCGCAAAGTTAAACGTTGGGTGAGCCAATCTCGTTCTATACCAAGGTAGAGTCCTCAAGCACGGTCTCTCATCATCTCCTGCCGAAACAAACGTGAGGAGGCAACGGGAAGAGGTGCAAACACCAGCCTTTTCATAGAAGCCGCGCGGATGAACAAAACGCAGCCTCTTCTTGTCCACTGAAAAGAACTGCCGTCCAGTAGGCTTTCAAATTTAAGCAAGGAAATCCAAGAGCAGTGTTAATGTACAACACGTATACACATGACTTGAATATTTCAATGGGAAGCCACAGCGAGCTTGTCGTGAATGCCCAGGAATGACAAGCAGCACTTACAATCTCGAAACGGCTTATACCATGTGCGGAAAGAGGGGGTGCGCGCGAGTTCTCCCCGATTCAACCAACGCTGAGTTTTAGATTAGGACCAATGTTTCACTCTTGAACATCCGTGTGAAATTACCGCGCACATGTTGGGTGTGTATGGTTCCAAATGCATCAAAATTATTGTTAATTTTCGCAACCTATCCCGGTCGTTCTCCAGTGTAGAGGATATGCGTAAGGCATATTCTACTAATGCCGTGTGCGTAAGGTTGAAAAAAAAAATCACAGCACAGCACCTCCCTAGCAAGATCAGACGCCGCAAACCTGCTCATATTTTAAGATAACAGGCGAGCGTTTTAATATAATAAATTGTGCGGAATTCATAATCTGTGCCTGGTTTATCCGATTATAGGACAGCAGCCAGATGTGTTTGTGCCTAAAACACTTTTTTGGCCCCTTGTATGCGAAATGGAATGCGCTCTTACATGTAACAGGACAAGTGTTCTTGACATGACTTGATGTATTAGAGAATGTGAGAATTTGGCATGTTGATTGGCCACCTGGAACTGGTGTCTGAGGAATTAGGATCAAAACGCTGTAGGCCCCTACTCCTCATTTCAAGTAATACCAATTCAAAGGGGATTTCAAGTACAAATATTATTCATATACATGTATTTTTACCAATTTAAATGACTTCTATTTTGGTCTTTAAGTGACTGTGCAATTGTTTTTATTTCAATTCAATTTATTTATTTATTGTATGAAAAGCTTCCTGAGGCCCACAAAGTCAATTTGAGGAAATCTATCAAGCTCTCATGTTCCCATTTCCTCCAGCACCTTACTGAGGGAGAAACCAAGCAAAATCTTTAAAGGCCCTTTTTTTAAAAAGTCATCGTTGTTGTTTTTCCACAACCTTTGCCTGAACCTCTGACACTGGAGTTTTGTAGGTTAGTGGAGGGACAGAACCTTTATGTTGTCCACCTGACACGCCTTTTGTTAGGTCGTGCCATTTAACCGAGTCCCGGCTACTAAATCTCTCACACCATCACACTATCCTCTCCCGAGCTGTCTTGGTGCTCCGGGGTAAGGTTAAAAAGACCCGGTCAAGGGCTCCTATCCCTCCAAAGTATGTTTGGTTGCCCCCGAGAACAAGAGAGAGGGGGCCCGGGAGGAGGTATGTGTGTGGTTCAATTCACTGCATTATCCCCAGAAAGCTAATCTGGGTCTGGCTTAGGGTCTTAGGCTACCCGCTCGCTGGCGTTGAATGGGTGAGTGAAAAGTTAAATATTCTTTCAAATGTAAAACTGCTGGACTGAGTCTGGGATTGTGTGCGGTGTCAGTGGTGGGATTTAGGAACCCTTTGGTTGACATAGGCAACAGGAAGCTTGCAGAATGGAGTTTTCAGCTGCCTCCATATGCTCTATACACATACATTGTGGTGGGTAAAACTTTGATAATCATTCAGTATAAGGCCTCCAGCCTAACTGCTATGGGATCACACTGTTGGGAAATTACTATGCTGAATTACTTAAACAGAGCATTGTCTAAAGACAAATACGTATATGTACACAACCAGACTTTTAATTATAATGAAATTAAATAATTCATTTAGGTTTAAATGTTGCCGTGTTTATAATCCTCCTTCAGTGTGGATCAATAACACTGAATTGCTTTGTTGAGGATAAACTCTGATATTCGGTAAGGCCTGAATCTCTTAGAACAAAAAATAAATATTCTGGAGAAATGGCATCATTGGGAAATCACTTTGCATTGCCAGCAGAAAATTACACAGTTAGCCCCTCTAGCTTTCTTCTGTTGATAAATGTCTCTCTCACTGTAATTTGGGTCAATAAAATTGCAAAAATGTGACTTAATATGACCCAAACTTACTGCAATAAAACCGATGGTCGTTAATCATCCATTTTGTTTATCACACAGTTGATAGAGGATAGGGTCATAGTTTGAAAACATAACAGAAAAGAAAGTATAACAGAAAGTATGGTTAAATTAGGCATGGTCAGATTGATTAGTGATGAATACACATTAAAAAAAACTTAACAATCTCATCATTCATATTTTTTCACATTATCAGAAATAACACAATTCTAGATTGAGAAGAAGAAGA
>NC_085864.1:1275000-1292500 GCF_034702125.1 Engraulis encrasicolus
GTGAATTTGTGAACATAAGTTAATTTAATGGTCCTTCTGTACCATTCAATCTTTGGATGTTCTGTTAGCATTGTAGCATGTTGTACACTTTATTGTGTCTGTTAGCATTGTAGCATGTTGTACACTTTATTGTGTCTTTTTATGTTAGTGTATTGTTGACTTGACTTGACTAGTGTATTGTTCAAACTTGGTCTTGATCTGCAAGAGAAATGCCTACCTGAGGTGACAATTCAAAAAACGTAATCTAAACTGAAAAAACATAACAATAAGTAACGTAACATAACATAATATAACGTAACGTAACGTAACATAACGTAATGTAGTGTAGGGTAGCATAGCATAGCGTAACGTAACATTTCTCCCAATATTAGTAAAACCCTGTAGTATCTATGTGATACTACAGTCATTACCATTCCTATTACCACCACACCACAGACCCACTAGTCTTGTTGTGGTGGTTTTCGAACTCATTAGAAATTATTCTGGAAACACCAAAAAAAGCCAGGCATCAAAAAAGCTGGGGACTCCTGTGGTAATTGGGGCTTCTTGCTCATCGACAGGACAGGAACCTGGTCTTGGTGTCATCGCCATGTGACGGGGGCACATGGCTTTTTGCCTGCTCATATTCTAGCTGTCCTGTATTTTTTCCAAGAAACAAAGGTGATATGGCTCCTAATTAGCCTGACAAAAATTGGCACCTTCCTTTCACTTGCAAAACAGCGAGGTAATTACCAGCACACGGCTCACACAGCCAGCTAGCATCAGCAGGGGCCAGGCTCTGATCCGTCCCTGAAGTCTTACCACACACACAAAGAGAGACACACGGATACACAGCCACGTACATACACACACATGCACACGCACACACGCACGCACGAATGCACGAACGCACACACACACACACGCACACACACACACACACACACACAAACATACACAAAGGTATACATTTATGTGTGCATATACGTACATGCATGCATAGTTATCTCTCTCCCTTACACACGCACACAGGTCCAAGTCACTCCTGCAATTCTGTGTGGACTCTAAAACTCATTCTGTGGTGTGTGTGTGTGTGTGTGTGTGTGTGTGTGTGTGTGTGTGTGTGTGTGTGTGTGTGTGTGTGTGTGTGTGTGTGTGTGTGTGTGTGTGTGTGTGTGTGTGTGTGTCTGTCTGTCTCTCTGTCTGTCTGTGTATACACATGTTTTACTGTATGTGTGTGTATCTACTATGTGTGTGTCTGCAAGTGTCTGCATGTGTGTGTGTGTTTCGTTTTCGCCCCAGTCTCCTTGACCTAAGTCGTTGCTCACAGTTGGTGAGCACCCAAGAGATAACGACCCCGTTGTCTGTCGCAATCAAGTGACAAGCCTCAACACCCTCGCCAACGCAGCCCTAATGTGAGCTGACAGGTCCGGCATAAGACACACAGGGTCACCGTGGCAGCGAATCAGAAGCCAGCGCTTTGGCCTGCCACACATCGCATGACATACTGTATATTAATGGGGGGGTGGGGGATGTATGGTGAGGGAAGTGTGTGGGGGTGTAAGGGGAAAACCGTCACAAGTGTATAGCCCCTCACCCCTCCCTAAGGCAATCTGGAAATCGCAGGCAAGATGTTTTTGAAAAAGCCTGCCTTTTTTGTCTTGGATGATTTTTTGTTGTTAAGCACTGGTCGTTGGACCATTTTAATATGTCTATCGTTCTGAGTGATAAGTGTTGTGGGTTTCGTATAACATTTTCATATCATTGGCTCCTTTCATGCGTCACTGAGCTTTTGAAAGACCACGTTATAATTTTTGAAGTAAGCTTTCATTTTTTTGCAGCCCCTTTTTTACAATTGTGTTTTGTTCAGTGGGTACTGCACTGCCATATAGGTGCTATAGATAGATGGACAAAATGTAGGCTTGTGACCAGAGCTAGTACTGTATATAGTTTAAATTTCTATTGGCTATTGATGCCCGTAGAATGACAAGAGACAAACAGCTAAAACCAAGGTTTTGTCTTTCCACATTGATTTCAAGTGGAAAACAAAAGTATTTTTTTGTGAATGATTCAGTAAAAGTAGGCCTACATTATTTAGGCATACTGTATTAGCATATGATCACACACATACAACTCCTCTAGCACCTATGATCTATGAGACCATAGCCACATCAGTACTTTTTTTTGTGCTTTGGGTGAAGCATATTTATTCTCAAGGCAAGACTGCATTCCCAGGTACTAACAAGGTTCTTCAAGAACCTGTGCAGGTTTAACCTCCAATAAAATATTCATCAAAACTCATCAATTCTTCAGAGTCAGGTCATTGATGGATTGTGGCTGCAGCTAAACTTAGAGGTGTATACATACGTTCAGTTTTCTCACTGCATGCAGCTATTTGTTCATGTATTCTGAGCACGTAAAGAAAGAAAGATCACAGACACCAACAAATTCCTGGCAACTGAAAAGGAAAAAAATCAAGGCTTTTCAACAAGTGGCCGGTATGGTATGGAATGTCATCCGAGTTTCCAGAATTCGTTGGAAGACACCATCTTCTTCAGGTAGTGAGTCAGGGGTGGGGGGATGGGGGTATGTGAGTAATTGAGTTGATGGGGAGTCCAAGCGAAAGCTTCAGAGATTTAATCTAGCAGGCCACCTCAAGGGTATCTAACCTTGTAGAGATGTCTTTTTGATTGGCCATCCAGAGCCAAGCAGCCATGAAGAATCCTGCTATCTTGATCCAAATAGTAGCAGGCGGCATGTGAGAAACAATGGCATGGAATGAGTATGTATGTCAATGGTATGTAATGCTTCAAAGTGTTACATGCCGACACGGACACAGAATGCTTCAGAAACAAACTAAGCACTGTCAGACGATGTCAGCGCTGTTGACAAAGAAACAGAAAGAAATGTTTTGTTGGTTTGTCTAAACACATCTTGTTCACTGTGCGTGGTTATTGTTGGTTTCTACTGAAATGTGGAAATGGCATCAGCAAGATGTTCTAATGTTAACTGCATTCTGATCACCTGACAGCAGGTGCTGCATCAACCAGGAAGTCTTGTTTGGAATGCCAGGGATAGAACAAACAATTGCTTTGTTGTGTTTCTTGGTAAACAGATCTGATGCGCATGTACCACTGAAGAGATTCTGCTGGATGCATTCAAAAAGATCATTGTACACTGACTTTTAAACAAAATAAATTAACTTATACAGTAGATTGTTCGCTGGAGTGCTCACCAATAACTGCCATCTCCTTATGTTTTAAAATCATGGCATAGCATTCACGTGACAGAAAAGGCAGTCGTGCCCTAATAGTTAAAGAGATGGTCTTCAGATTCAGTTTCAATCCCACCCTTACCTCTCCCTAAACATCCAGCCATGGCTGAAATGTTCTTTAGCAAAGCACATACCCCAACATTGCCCTTGGGACTGTGCCAATACCCTGTGAAAATAACTAAGTCGCTTTGCATAAAAACGTCAGCTGAGTGTAATGGAATGTGATGTAATATACTATCACTAATTGGAGGTAATGGCATTAGTACATTGTGAATACTAAATCAGCCTATTTCAGATAGAATTGAAAAGTTCTCTTCATTGTGAGCAACTGAAAACATTCTGCCTTAACCATTCAAAGGGATGCACCAATCAAACTGTGTTTCAAGGCTGTTTCAAATTCATTCTAAATTTTCAAGTTTCAAGGCAATGGTGAATGCCCTGGGATGATCTCACCAGCAAAGAAAAGAACTCATAACAGATGAAAGCCTCATGTCGATGTCCACTAGAGCAAATGCAAACAAGGAATTCAAACAATACAACTTGATCATTCAATGTGAAACAGTGCATTCCAAAATAAACAATGTGTCAATGGACTGCTACTAACCAGCTTCATGCTCTAACTGCAAGTAAAAGTTTGTAATTGTCAACATAGAGCTAGACAAAACTATGGTGTGTTTTAATAGGGGCTCCAATATTATTCTATTTTACATGGTCCCCAGTATCCAACAGCACCCTTGGATGCCATAGGGCCAAGGCAAAGTCAAGATGTAAATACTGTAAGGTGAATGTATATTCTCTTCATCATTTTATTTAATTTCCTTTCATTTCATTTTATGTGAGGATTTTATACATTTTGGTCTTTGTGTGTTTTTTCTTTTTGAAAAGTGCCATTTGTGCTATTTTGGGCATAGGCCTCTTTAATGTAGACCTATATTTATGCACTTTCAAATACAAATGTTCATCAACCTCTTTGCGCAGAGCCTATGTTATAACCTTACTGTTACCAAAATCATAATGACTATGTCTTAATCTGCTATCTAAGGATCTCTGTAATGTCATACCAATGTGGTTATGATGTAGCTTTCAGTAATGCATGAATGGGACCTCCTACAGGCCCATGTGCACAAAGAGGTCTTTCTGTGTTTAAACCTTTGTTCCCTAAAATTATGTTTGTCTTTGTGTTTTAAGGAGTCTCAAACCCTTCTTACCTAATTGTCCAGCACTTTGTTCAGCTTACCTGCTATGTTGTATTTCAAAGTGCCTTACAGATAAATTTGACTTGACTTGACTTGAGACTACTGTGAATGGCCCCTATATGAAATAAGGCATTTTCATTCATTTTCATTCTGCTCTGACCCAGGCGGCAGCCATGCAGCGAGTGACCAAGCCACCATGCTGTCTGTCCTCGGAACAAGAAACTGTGACTGACGCACTTGACTCTCTCCACGCACGGAACATCAGATCACATCACGCCACGCCGTGTACTTCAAGAGCGCGTTCAAAAGAGCAGGGAGAATTATGTGAATCTCCTGCTCCGCCAGTAATAAGCCCAGTGTGAATCTGCGTGCATGGCCAGGAGTGCTTTCAAGTGCACTCGAAACCGAGTGTACTTACGAGTCAAAAAAGTGAGGGAAGGGAAGTGAATGGTAGGTACCCGGAGGTAAAGAAATTACCCACGTCTCTTCCCCCCACTGACTATCACGGCAGGTTTGACCTCGATCACAAATTGTAATGATGACCTGACTCTCAGAACAGCACCACAGCAGTGAGTCGCTCACTTCAGAAAATGTCAGCAAATGGCAGATTTGTAGATGCAGGGACATGGAAGTGGAGAGGAGGAAATGTCGGAATTTGTGAGCTAGGTTTTACATTTATTAAAAATGTAAAAAATTGAAAGGCCTTGGAATTATTGGAATTATGAAAGGCAAGGGAAGTGTCAGTACAGGAGCCCTCACAAAAAAAACTAACAAGATAAATATTAATGATTCAATGGGGTTTCTTTCACATTCGCACATTTCTACAGTTACAGCATGCAGGGTCTCTCTCTCGAGGCACTGTCAGAGAGATTGGAGGTCGGTAAATTGTGTATGAATACATGTGTGTGTGTGTGTGTGTGTGTGTGTGTGTGTGTGTGTGTGTGTGTGTGTGTGTGTGTGTGTGTGTGTGTGTGTGTGTGTGTGTGTGTGTGTGTGTGTGTGTGTATGTGTGTGTGTGTGTGTGTGTGTGTGTGTGAGTTTGTGCATGTGTGTGTGCACGCGTGTACGTGTGTGTGTGTGTGTGTGTGTGTGTGTGTGTGTGTGTGTGTGTGTGTGTGTGTGTGTGTGTGTGTGTGTGTGTGTGTGTGTGTGTGTGTGTGTGTGTGTGTGGGTGGGTGTGGGTGTGGGTGTGAGAGAGAGAGACAGAGAGACACACACACACACACACACTGTATTCTTGATATGCCTTTCCGTCACTAATTCCTAGTGTCTTCCAAAATCACAGAAAAACCTCTTTGTTTAAATATAGTCCTCCCTGGCCCTTGCCTAGCCCATCCCCCACTAAACACCATCTAATTATTGTCTGTGATTATGACTGGCTTTGATGTTAATGGTTTCATACTACAAGAATTCTAAGAATTCCACTGAAGCTCTAATTGAGGAGAGAACAATGAGCGAGTTATGTTAAAACTAATTCACGCATCACAAGAGAGAGAGAGAGAGGGATCAGCTACCCTGTTGTCTGTTCAAACTCAGGCATATACCATTTTCCCAATGAGTCATGCTCATTAACACATGTGGATTCATTAGTCATATTAGTGACTAAAAGCTTTTAATGCCGTAAGAGTGGGAATGTGAAATTGTGTACTGGGTTTACGAACAGACCTATAGGCCATATTGATTCGAGTTGGTATTTTTTTCCATTTACAGCATAGTACATTATGCTCTTGGGCTATATCCATCCATGTCAGTGATGTTTATGGAATTCAACATCAGCTGGACACACATTTTCTGAATGCATACTGATGCAGAACACACACAGAGACACGCATGTATGCATGCACATGCGCGCGCACACAAACACACGGGCGCACGCACGCCCGCCCGCCCACACACACACACACACACACACACACACACACACACACACACACACACACACACACACACACACACACACACACACACACACACACACACACACACACACACACACACACACACACACACACCCCTGATTGAATTGGGCCAAAAAGCAACACCTATTTCTGATTGAGGCTTATGTGACAAGGAGAAATCGGCAGCCATGAAAGGCCATGCACATTTTGATCTCTAATTTCCTAAGCCACCTGCGGCACTCCATTTGAAAAAACCCTGGTTGTCCTTGGCAACAGGCACACACACATACAGTAGCCAACATCCAGTAAAATAAATAAATAAACAATCTGAGCCAATGCTTTTTACCTCAGGCACTATCATTAACAGCATTGAAATGCCACTATGCTTCATGTCTGCATAGCATAATATGTATGTTGTGTGCATTTTGTATCAAATCATCTACAGTTTATTCAACATTTAGACATAAAATTGTAAGTGCAACAGATTATTATTTCTAAGGATTTACCTAAAGTTACACTGGCAGTCGAACAGTTGCTAAGAAGTATGACAGCCATCATTGACAGCATTGGTAAGTTGTCTTGACGGGCTGCTTAGTTACATTAAGTCATCATCATGTCTCTCTGTGGCATTTTGTTCCCTGCGCTGCAACCGTTTGCCTGTGGCTAGTTGGCTCTCATTCAGACACATTCACATGTCCACCTCATAGGGTTAAAGCACAGCTTGGTGTTCAAGGAAAAATCATTATGAATTCCAAAGCTCCCAAGTGTGTGTGTGTGTGTGTGTGTGTGTGTGTGTGTGTGTGTGTGTGTGTGTGTGTGTGTGTGTGTGTGTGTGTGTGTGTGTGTGTGTGTGTGTGTGTGTGTGTGTGTGTGTGTGTGAGAGAGAGAGAGAGAGAGAGAGAGAGAGAGAGAGAGAGAGAGAGAGAGAGAGAGAGAGAGAGAGAGAGAGAGAGAGAGAGAGAGAGAGAGAGCAAGACCCTGACAGACAAGACAGCAAGGCACACACGAAAGGGCTGGCCAGCATTGCACAATGAGTGTGTTTTCTGCCTGGGGGTCTTGCGGATGGAGATTTAATGTAAATATTCAGTATAAACTGCTCAGGCGCGGGATCACATCTTGATTTTGTTATACTGACTGACCGCGTAGAGTTGGGCCACATGACGCTAAAGTCAAGCAGGTGGCATGACTAAACCCACTAGCTTCTAGCAGAACCCTGTGGTCTCAAGTGATGCTAATTAGCTCCTCAAAATAAAACCTGTGGTTTCACGTTGCATTAATAAGCCACTTCCTCCTATAGGCTGGGCCTACCTTTGGTGTTTTCATGAAACCTCTCTTACTGTGAAACACATGGCAGCGCAGTGTTTTTTGTTTTGTTCTTTCTTCTTGGGTCTATTTTCCTGTTACCCCCCAAAAAAATCCTGCCAAAGGGAAATGATCAAGAAAGAAACAAGAATAAAGGGAGGAAAGTACAAAAGAAAGACATGAAGAAAATGTTTGGTCGGTCAGGAAAGGATTTGTAACAAACAAGCAGAAATGGCAAAACATGAATCCCTGTGAATATTAAAAATAGCCAGCCAGCCATTCAGCAAGCCAAGGCAAGAGACGAGGCAGGCAGTCGGGCAGGCATGCAGGCCATCTCCATCTCCTGATCAGATGATCCTCCTCATCATAACAGGCCTGTGCTGCTGTGCCTGCCAGCCAGCATCACATGCACATGTAAGCCTGTCAGAAGCAGGAGCGAGAGAGAGAGAGAGAGAGAGAGAGAGAGAGAGAGAGAGAGAGAGAGAGAGAGAGAGAGAGAGAGAGAGAGGAAGAGAGGGGGGGGGGGTGCCAGACTCAGAGGCCTGCCTGCCTTTGCCTGCCTCAAGGGAGAGCAGTACTGGCAACTTTTTTGATGTGCCAACAAACTTCTGAATCTGACAAGGGCAACAAGTAGGTCAAGAGATGGAAGCTACGTGTTGGGAATCAAAGCAATGCACTACATGGGTAAACCAAAAGCAAATTGGGAACGTGGACGGGTGGGGGGCTGCTAGTTGACTAATTAGCTAGCATGACATATGACTGGCAGCTGGATGGAATGATGTTGATAGCTTTCTGCAAGAGTTTAAGTGCTTGTCTTCAACTTAAAAAGGAGGGAATATGAACTCGAAATTCACTACAAATGTAACAGTGAAGGCACAAGGTCCAAAGACTGAGACATGAGTGCTCTGCAAAGTCTGTGGGAAAAAAAAAACGTAACACTGCGCTATTATTTACTGGCAGTTCTCCCCACACCTGAACAACAGCCAACTCGACTTTGGGGAGTTATTTTCATCAAAGTCCCGTCTCAGGCCTATGTTCTCTGGAGCAGGCAGGGGAGGTGTACAGGAGCCGGGAAATGATTAAAAGCCTAACCAGGTTCCCATTAGCGCTTTAGCAGCAGCTCTGGTCAACCTGAAGGACACAAGTGAAGCATGGCTAGCTGAATGCATAATAATCAAAGCCAAAGTCGGAGTTATTGTCCAAAAACATGGAATTACACAGGGCCCCCATATGCCTACAGTGTTAGGACGCTAAACATATCAACAACAAATCCCGTAAAAGTAAAAGTATTAACCCCTTAAGACACAGCATTATAAATTAGCTGTTACCAGAATGGCATTGACCAAGTTGTAATGTATTACTAAAGGCCCCGTGCACTTTATAGTAGTGTAGTACTATAATAGTTCACTTTCAATGTCTATTAAAGCGTGCCACATACGGCGTGCATTAAGGGGCTACGTAATTAAAAATCAGACCTTGTAAACATAGACAAGACATGGTGGAAAAGAACAAAAACTTGTGTATGATACTTCTGTGGCACATGACCAGTCCTGATGCATAATGAAAGTACTGTTCATTCATCTACATCCATCTGCAGACATGAGGTTGTCAACTTCCCTCAGCATATGTCTACTCATCAGTCAGAAAATGTAGGTCTCTCCCTTGACAATTCTGATAAAATAAATGATCCCCCCACCCCTCACCCCCTCACCCTATCCATTACGTGTACCATATGCTGAAATCCATCACTTCCCTCATTTGTCTGTCTGCTTGCCATCACCGCCCATCCTTGCCTTTGATCTGACCAGAATACAGCAGAGTGATTAAGTAATTGATCACACACACACACGCACGCACGCACGCACGCACACGCACACGCACACACACACACACACACACACACACACACACACACGCACGCACACACACACACACACACACACACACACACACACACACATTTTAGCATCCTTGCCTCTTCTGGTCTTTGTGGGAGAAAGAGAATAACTGGAGGTTGCATGGCAGGACAAATTAGATTGTGATGGTCCTGTTGTCATTTCACAGTCAAAATCAGTGGGCCATATCTATCCTTTTTAAGAGCAAATGTGACAAACAGGGTTGGTAATGTGTCACCTCTCCAGATTTGAAATACAGTATGTAAAATATTTTTGATGTTCCCTGCAAAGTCAGTGGATGGATCCACTGATGGGAAATGAGTCTGATTCTCTCTCTCTCTCTCTCTCTCTCTCTCTCTCTCTCTCTCTCTCTCTCTCTCTGTCTCTCACCCTCTCTCTCTCTCCCTCCCCCCCCCCCCTCTCTCTCTCTCTCTCTCTCTCTCTCTCTCTCTCTCTCTCTCTCTCTCTCTCTCTCTCTCTCTCTCTCTCTCTCTCTCTCTCTCTCTCTCTCCCTCTTAATCTAATTTAATTCAAAGGTCCAGCATGACTGTTGAAATACTCCTGTCAAAAGACAAAGCATTGGAAACAGTAGAAATTACGGTAAAGGTCCCACCTTCTCTCGCTCTCTGATCATTATCTGTGTTAGCCTCTCTACTACCTGGCTGTGGCAGCAACAGCAGCAGCAGCAGCAGTAGCAGTATCAGTAGTAGTAGGAATAGCCTGTGACAATGAAGGCTTTGCAAGATGAATAGCATCTCTCTTAACTCGTAACTATGACACCTCTCTCTCTCTCTCTCTCTCTCTCTCTCTCTCTCTCTCTCTCTCTCTCTCTCTCTCTCTCTCTCTCTCTCTCTCTCATTTTCTCTCTTTCTCTTTCTCTCTCTCTCTCTCTCCTCCTCTCCTCACTCTCACTCTCACACACACACACACACACACACACCACACACACACACACACACACACACACACACACACACACACACACACACACACACACACACACACACACACACACACACACTCTCTCTCTCTCTCTCTCTCTCTCTCTCTCTCTCTCTCTCTCTCTCTCTCTCTCTCTCTCTCTCTCTCTCTCTCTCTCTCTCTCTCTCTCTCTCTCTCTCTCTCTCTCTCTCTCTCTCTCTCTCTCTCTCTCTCTCTCTCTCTCTCTCTCTCTCTCTCCCTTTACACCCACTGCCCCATCCTCTGCGTAGTAGTCGTAGCCATGGAGGTTGCTGGGCCTCCTCCTGTTCCATCACTGTCTACCATGGCGCTGACCTGTCGGGACTCCTCGCCGTGCCACGTGACCCGACTCAGGGAGCCGCACCTGGGCCACGGTGGCCAGCAGAGCTGGCCTGATGAATGGGTCTGCATTGACAAGCAGCCCGGAAAGGTCACAACGTACTGGGGAGCTGTAAGGGGGGGATCTCTGGCCAGAAAGAGGAACAGGAGGGTAGGATTTATTTACTGGTAAACTAGACAGGCTGCTGTAAGGGGAATGGCAGACCATGGTGATGGAAGAGGGGAAGGATGAGAGCCAAAAAAAGGAGGAGGAGGAGGAGGAGGGGGAGGAGGGGGAGGAGGAGGAAGGATTTATTTAGTAGTGAAGTAGACAGGCTGACGTAAGATGATGGGAGAAGAGAATGAGGAGGTGAAGAAGAGGAGGAAATGAGGGCCATGCAAAGGTGAAAATCCAAGAGCAGGAGGTAGGAGGAGCTTTAAGGGGGGATCTCTGGTCGCGAGGAGACACAGGAGGAAAAGGTGAGAAGAGAAGAAGGATGTATAGTGGTGAAGTAGGAAGGCTATGGGAGGGGGGAGGTGCTAATGGACCATGGGGATGGGAAAGGGGAAAGATGAGTGCCAAAAGAGGAGGAACAGGAGGAGAAGAAGGATATCTTAAGTGGCAAAGTAGACAGGCTGCAATATGCCTAGAGATGTAAGAGGGGAAGCTAGGGCAAGGAAGAGGAGGAGGAGGAATAGGAGGAGAAGAAGGATTTATTTTAGTGATAATGTAGACAGGCTGCTGTAAGGGGAATGTCAATGAACCATTAAGAAGGAAAAAGGGGAAGGATGAGGGCCAGACAAGAGCAGGAGGATGAGGAGGGTGAGGAGGAGGAAAATTAGGGCCAAGAGGACAAGGATGATGAAGATAAGGAAGAATTATTTTAGAGTTATTAAGTAAGCAGGCTGCTGTGTGGGGAACGTCCAATGACCATAGTGATGTAAAAGGTGAAAAAAACAAGGATAAAGGGCTAGTAAAGGAAGAGGAGGAAAACGAAGGTAAGAGTATGTCTTCCTGTCTTCTGTGTAGACTGGAGTGTGGAGTGTCTTGTGTTGGACTCTTTGAGCCATGAAATGGAACGGGGGAGTTAGATGGGTTTATTTAGTGGTGAAATAAATTGAATGAGATTGCTATAGGAGGAATGCTGGACCATGAAGATGGAAGAGGAGAAGGATGAGGGCCAGCAGGAGAGGAGGAGTTGGAGGAGGAGGCGGAGGAGGAGGGTCATGACCAGTTGTAGTTGGGAAATATCTCAATATGTTGAGGAGAAGGAAGAGGGGGAAGAACAGACGAAGGAGGAGGAGTGCTAGAAGGTTGAGAATGAGGAGGAAGTGGAGAAGCAGGATGAGGAGGAGGAGAAGGAAGAGCAAAATGAGGAGGAGGAAAGGAGAAGGACAAGGAAGGAGAGGCAGGTGGAGACAGATTTATATAGTGGATCACCAATGTGGACCACCTGTTGTTCGGGAATGCATCACCATGAGGAGGACCAGGGAGAGAGGGAAGCGAATCAAGAGGCAGGGGATGAGGAGGGGGGCGAGAGAAGGAGAATTTATTAAGTGGTAAAGCAAACCAGCTGCTGGTTAGCCTGCCACCAACTTGCCTGTTATAGACATGATAGAAAAAATAATAAAAAATGGGGAAAATCTGAGATGATCCAGAACATGAGGTAACTACAGTTTGCACACAGTAGAAATGCAGTGTAAATGCAACACTTGAAGGGTACTGGGCAAATAATCTTTGAAGATGTTAAATCAACACTCCAATGCCACTGCGTTTTTTCTGGTAGGCCAGAAAAGTGTGACTCGGTTGCCACTTTTGGCTTTTCGAATAGGCATGTTACAGCTCAATCGCAAAGCAAAAATGTAGGCCAAGTTGCGCTGTGTCAATAGGCCAACCGGAAACCAGCATTAGAAAAGAGACATAAATGTAAATAACACTACTTGTTTTACTGTTTAGTAGAGAAGTGTGTTGGACATAACATGGATAGACGGAAAGACATGAATGGGGAGGAGAGACAGTGTCAGTGGGAGTGAAAGTCAGTAGAGAAGGATAGGGGTAACACGTTGTAGGCCCTACATTATGTAATATGTGTCACAAGTACATATGGGGTTATTTACATACCAACTGGTTTACGTGCTATACACGTATGCTCTGTGTACAAGTCAAGTCAAGTAATTTTATTTGTCACATACATGGTATTGTAGTGAAATGATGATGGGGTCATCAGCTCTGCATCTTAAGAATAAAAAGAAGTAAAGTAAAAAAGGAAATAAAAGGTGAGAAATAAGTTAAAGAAAAAAAACTAAGAAAATTATTATTTAAAAAAGTCTCTGTTCAGCAGTCGCACTGCCTGGGGGTAAAAACTTTTCCTCATTCTTTCTGTTCTGGACTGAATGGTTCTGAGTCGTCTGCAGGACTTTAGTAGGGTAAACATGTAAGTGTTGGGGTGTGAGGCATCCTGCATAATTTTCCTAGCCCTGGCTCCCACCCTCTTCGTGTAAAGACTCAAGATTCCTGGAAGGTTGGCTTTAATAGAGCGCACCACTCTCTGTAGGTCCTTCTGTTGTTGTTGTGTGCAGCTTCCAAACCAGGCCGTAAAACAGCCTGTTAACACACTTTCCACCGCTGATGAATAGAAGGTGGTCAGGATGGGAGTGGAGACCTTAAACTTCCTCAGTAGGCGGAGAAAGTACAGCCGCTGCCTGGATTTTGCTGTCAGGTGTTGAGTGTGAAGTGACCAGGAGAGGTCCTCAGTCAGGTGCACTCCCAGGTACAGTACTTGTAATTTGAGACCCTCTCCACAGGCTCCCCGCTGATGGTAAGTGGCGTGTATGCCCTGCTTTGCATCTTCCTGAAGTCCACTACCATTTCTTTCGTCTTGCTGACGTTCAGGACCAGGTTGTTGGACTGGCACCACAGTGCTAGGTCATCCACCTCATTCAGGTAGGCTGTCTCGATGTTGTTTGAGATGAGACCCTGCACCACGGTGTTGTCAGCGAATTTTAAGATGGAATTTGAGCTGCTGGTGGTTGTACAGTCATGCGTGTAGATGTTATAGAGCAGTGGGCTCAAAACACAACCCTGGGGCGAGCCAATGTTGAGGGTCAGCTGGCTTGAAGTGACACCTCCACCTATTCTGACCACTTGAGGGCGATCATTGAGAAAGCTGAGCACCCAATTGCACAACTGTGTGTTGAGTCCCAGCCCCCTCATCTTGTCAGCCAGGCGCAGGGGGATTATGGTGTTGAATGCTGAACTGTAATCTATGAACAGTATTCTAACATAATTCCCCCTCCCCTCATCCAGGTGGGACAGTGTGGTATGTAGAAGGCTTGAGATGGCATCGTCCCTGCTTCTGTTTGCTCTATAGGCAAATTGGTGAGGATCGAAAGCACTGGGCAGGGTGTGACATATGTGTTTTTTCACAAGCCTCTCAAAGCACTTCATAACCGCTGATGTAAGTGGAGAGTGTTAAATGTTACATATACACTCAACGGCCACTACATTAGGAACAGCTGTTACAACTGTGCATTGGGTCAAATTTCTGATCAGCCAAACACATGGTGTCAACTCAATGTATTTGAGCATGTAGACATGGTCGAGGTAATCTGATGCAGTTCAAACCGAGCATCATAATGGGGAAGTAAGGTTATTTAAATGACTTTGAACATGGCATGGTTGTCAAGCCGAAAGGACTTGATTTGAGCATTTAAGAAAATACTGATCTACTGGGATATTCACACACAATCATCTCTAGGGTTTACAAAGAATGGTACGAAAAACAAAAAAATGCAGTGAGCAGCGATTCTGTGTGCAAAAATGCCTTTGTTGATGGCAGAGGTCAGAGGAAAATGACCAGACTGGTTTTAGCTGATACAAAAACAACATTGTGTCAAAATAACCACTCATTACAACCAAGGTATGCATAAGAGAATCCCTGATTACACAGCACATCAAATTTTGAGGTAAATGGGCTATAGCAGCAGAAAACCACATTTGGTGCCACTCCTGTCAGCTAAGAACAGGAAAATGAGGCAACAATTTGGACAGACTCACCATAAACGACGATCGGAAAAATCGTGCCTGTTCTGATGAGTCTTGATATCTACTGCAACTCTCAGGTGGAATGGTCAGAATTTGGCGTCAACATGAAAACATGGGTCAACCCTGCCTTACATCAACGTTTCAGGCTGGGGATATAATGGCATAAAGATATTTTCTTTGCACAATTTGTGCCAATTCGTACCAATTTATCTTTGTTGGAATGCCACAGCCTACCCAAGTATTGTTGCAAGCAGTTCAGGTCGTTCTGAAGGCAAAAGGGGGCCCAACCGAGCACTAGAGAGGTGTTCCTAATGAAGTGGCCGGTGAGTGTATGTGTCGTGTGCAAGGTATGGAGTTTGAGTGATGTGTTGGGGATATGTGTATGCTGTTCTTGAATGCACTGTTGCTTGTGTGGAATTGATTATCCTTCTCAGGACTATCCAATCCATCGAATCTGGGAGAGCGGGTAGAAGAGAGGTGGAAAGAGGGAGATGAAGGGAGAAAGAGGAGGGGGTGCATCCTTTACTTCAGTTTGATTCTAATCTTGCTGCCAAGGGTTAACTTGTGTTTTAGAATTCTCTACATTCAATCAATGGAATTCCATTAAAGTGATAATAATTACAGGGTTGGAATACACCTGATCTGCAATAAAGAGAAAAAAAGAAAATAACAATGACTGAAAACTCCTCCATAGCAATTATCTTTAAAAGCTATACAATTGAAGCTTTTACCTGTCTTATTATTTCCCATGATTACTTTGTCAGCCTCCTTCCATTTAACAAAACATCGTAATTACACCTACTGACAAGAACAGGAAACAAACACACAAGCAATAGCACTAAATTACAAAAAGGCTCAGAGCAGGTCCAGGGCAAAAAAGAAGTGCAATTGGTCCTCTTTCCGAAGAGTGCAATTGCCCATCTTTCAGATAGACATTGTTTACCAGACAAAACCTTAAACCAAAGTGAAGCTTTTGCTGGGGAATGCCTGGGGAAGACCCTGATGGGTCATACCCAGGAGATACTGCTTCCTTATTAGAGGATGATGGTCACATGGCACATGAGACAGGGAACTGGCTGACAGGAGAAGGAACATGGGAGGACCCAGGGGAGCGTCAATCAAGAATTGACACAGGGTTGTGTGCAGGACTCTAAATTAACACCAGCCAACTGGCCAAACCCTAGTGAAAATTCACTTTGGCTTGTAGAAAAGAAAAACGTACTAGCCACTTTGACTGGTAGTGGTTGTATGTGTGGTTTATAAGATTTAACATCTACCAGACAAATTGGCTACTGATGAAAAAAGGTATTTTATAGCCCTGGTTGTGTGTGTGTGTGTGTGTGTGTGTGTGTGTGTGTGTGTGTGTGTGTGTGTGTGTGTGTGTGTGTGTGTGTGTGTGTGTGTGTGTGTGTGTGTGTGTGCGTGCGTGCGTGCATGCATGCGTGCGTGCGTGCGTGTGTCTGCGCATGCGTGCATGCAACTAAATGCGGATGTGTTAGACAAGATATTGAATAATAATATTAGCAGGGACATACAATAGCAGTCTGTCCTACTTAGCTTTGGGCCCCCCTCTAATGTCTCTAATGTCCACGCGAGTCATCCCCAACACCCGGTGCCTGGCATCATCACAGTGGGGCCCAGTGTGAGGCCCAATGCCTCAATGTCAGTCAGTTTGTGTGTGTGTGTGTGTGTGTGTGTGTGTGTGTGTGTGTGTGTGTGTGTGTGTGTGTGTGTGTGTGTGTGTGTGTGTGCGTGCGTGCGTGCGTGCGTGCGTGCGTGCGTGCGTGCGTGCGTGCGTGCGTGCGTGCGTGCGTGCGTGCGCGCGCGCGTGTGTGTGTGTGTATGTGTATGTGTATTATTTTACACCAGTGTAATGTAACGCATAGCACTTCATGATTCTGATCAGTCCTTACCGACTGCTAAGTTGCTTCCACCATTATTTGGATCTGTAATGCTGCCCTACTGATGAGATCTAAATAAAAGTATTAAACTGTGTGTGTGTGTGTGTGTGTGTGTGTGTGTGTGTGTGTGTGTGTGTGTGTGTGTGTGTGTGTGTGTGTGTGTGTGTGCGCGCGCGCACGTGTGTGTGTGTGTGTGTGTGAGTGCGTGTGTGTGTGTGTAGTGGTGAGTGTCTGTGTGTCTAGTTTTTGTACTACTTTGTATGTGTGCATTTTCATTAAGAAATTGGGTCAGACTTAACGTACTGTGGTGTAAGTCTTGCCAGGGATTCCCTAAGACACGCTGCTCGATTACATTAGAAGAGCCTTTTGATCCACAGAGCACCTGCTTTAGTACATGCTGTAAGTTACGTAGCACTCCTAAATGCTTTGCTGCTTTTGCTCAGTTTATGTGCATTTGCAGATTGGGACATAACTTTCATATCTATTTGTAAGGTTTGGTGGACCCCGCCAATTTCCCAGCCAGTCATGCCCAACTTCACACCCGATGCCTGGCTTCATTTCTGGGGCCCAATGGGAGGCCCAATCCAATGTCCAAGTCAGTGTGTGTGTGTATGTGTGTGTGTGTGTGTGTGTGTGTGTGTGTGTGTGTGTGTGTGTGTGTGTGTGTGTGTGTGTGTGTGTGTGTGTGTGTGCTTGCGTGTGCGTGTGTTTGTGTTTTGGAGCCTAGCCGTC
>NC_085864.1:1297500-1302500 GCF_034702125.1 Engraulis encrasicolus
AGTTAAACTCACTTGCAAGGCTCTCATAGCGGTGCGTCACCTCGCCTGGCTGTGTTTCCCGGTGTTTCCCAATTGACATAAATAATGCAGAGAAACGAGCGAATCACAAAAGCCTTTCTGTGTTTCGTCACGTCGAAAGAAGGCGTTGGCCACAAAGGTTTATGTCGACCCATTTTTCTAAAAACATGTCGAGTAATTTTTTTCTGCTTGTTTTCAATACAAGCAACGTCTGGTGGCCCGAAATCTAGCTTAGCTTAGCTATCAGCTGGTTGTTACTCTCAGGTACACACACAGCACAAAGCCTCATCCATAGAGCAAGCCCACTCTGGTTGCTCCGTGCCTGCAGCTCGCCTAGGGGTCGCTGTCGAAAGAGCACAGCCCTGAATGGAGCATGCACGCCTCCGTTGGCCCCCTATAGTGCAGTACCACCCGGGGAAGTGGCGACTCTGTTTCCCATTACATTCTCTCCAAGAACAGGAGGACTGAGCCAATCAGAGACGCATTTCCACGAGAGCTGGAAGAGTGAGCCAATCAGAGACGCATTTCCACGAGAAACACGGAACACCCTCTCGTTTCTCCACAAGCCACCTTGCTGGCTTGCAAAAACGGCTTCAAACAAAGCAACCAGAACGTTTTTTAAAACAGGACCAACGCGTAACACATTCAATAACAATGGAGAACACAGCAAAATTAATCAAATGACGCTGAGAGGCCATCTTTAAGATTGTTATGGACCTCATTTGAGCTGCTGACTTGTACAGTTCATTGTACAGAAGGTAATAAAGTACTGCAGGTACTTCAGATTTTTTAAAGCCTTATATCTTGGTCTTCACACAATGTAATTCTCTTCTACTATTATTAAAACCATGTAGGCTATTGTGCTTCACATGACCTCAACATCATGATACATAACATTGGCCTACCATAATATTGCATGGCACTGTACGCTTTATACGGAATTGTGTTTTAATTATGGTATGGTAAGTTATGTTATGTTATGTTGTGGTATGGTATGGTATGGTATGGTATGGTATGGTATGGTATGGTATGGTATGGTATGGTATGACATGGGATTGACTTTTACTGTGCAATAGTGGGTCATATGGCATGGTGTGATATTGTACGGTATGTTATGTTATGTTATGTTATGGTATGGTATGGTATGGTATGGTATGGTACAGTATGGTATGGTGTTGTATGAAATGGTATAGTATGGTGTGGTATTGAATTTTACTGTGTTATACTGGGTCATATGGCATGGATTGATATCTGACGGTAGGTTATGTTATGTTATAGTATAGTACATATGGCACCAGGGTTGGTATATGATATGGTATGCATTGATATAGCCTAACATACCGCACAGTACCATATCGTATATTACTGCATCGTATCGTATCATATCGTCTTGCTAGGCTGCTGCCAGCATCCGGCCCCATGCACCTCTTCCTGAGTGAATGGGGGGAAACGAGGGTGATGGCAGAATAATAACGGACAGACAGACAGGCGGAACGAACGGTAACAGAATGGCCATTCAGGTTGAGCAGCTCCCCTCATTATCATAATTTCTTTTATGTTTATCTGGGCATATGGTCGGCCCATCTGCAACCGGTGGGGCAGCACGCGTGAAGGCAGCTCTGGTGCGACTAAAGATGCCTTTTGTGCCTCCGCTGCTCCAAGTTGATTCTGTTTAATTGAAATTTGTGTCATATCCACCTGTTTGAGCAGACGAGCAGGCAGATTAAAAAAACAAGCAGGAGGGACAGTTTCAATCAAGAGCGAATCACCAAGATCCACACGTGCACGCACATGCTCTGCATACGGCAGCAGTGTGTATAGGAGCTCTCATTCCAACTACGCTTACAAGTGGTCAGCACACAGCAGCCCCAGAACGCAATTATTTCACCTAACAAATAAGAATGGAGTAAACTCTAATACAAGTTGCAGTGCCTCCCGCACATAATGAACTGCCATGCCAGTGGATGTCACCAGCAAGCCAATTTAGAGGGGCGACTAATTTGCATTGACCATGTTGACGGCTATGTCCTTCCACCAATGTAAAATGTCTATTCAGAGCTCCTATGTGACAGGCAATATGTGCTTCAAAGACCAGGGGCAGCAGGGCCATGGTCTGTTTGTGTGTGTGTGTGTGTGTGTGTGTGTGTGTGTGTGTGTGTGTGTGTGTGTGTGTGTGTGTGTGTGTGTGTGTGTGTGTGTGTGTGTGCGTGTACGTGTACATGTCAGGCTATGTTTCTCTACTGCCAGTAGCATTGCATGCTAATGCAGTTGTTGCCTTTCTATAAGAGATGCCATGTACATGTCACCCTTGGTACGTGCACTTGACACAGCTGAAGAGCCGCGGGGAGCATCATCGTCACCTTCATCACCTTCATCATCATCATCATCATCATCATCATCATCATCATCATCATCATCATCATCATCATCATCACAATGGAGGCGCAGTAACACATCCATAAGGCAGAAGTGCTGTCGGTCAACAACATGCCACTTTCACTCTCATCACATCGCAATGCACTATACATACGTTCCAAATGCTCAGAGGATGGCAACAACCTTCAAAGTGCAGTAACTTCCTGACAGCATAATATGCAAAGTGAATTGGAAAATAACGGCCCTCATGCCATGTCATTTTTTTTCCCCCAAGAACTAAAACCAAGGACAAATGTTACGGCAAATTAGTCACAACGTCATGGGTGTAAACATTTGTTTTACACAGAGTTTAAATACTCAATTATAACATGCCCCCCTTCATTACTATTAGAGCATGTTTCACTTAACTGCTAAAACCCCTCCCCAGAGACCAATTGCCTGTGCGTTTGTAGTGTACCACATCTTGTTAAAAGCAGTAGTGATACAATTGAACATGATGTTGAAATGTACAATGAAGACCAGAAAGTAAACAGAGTAAGAGAAGAGGACAAATACCATAGCAACAGGGGATAAGAAGAGAAAACAGGGTGAAAAAGAGAGATGGAGAGAGGATTGCATAGGCAATGACAGAAAGAGCAGAGAGTGGGGGAAACAATAGGATGGTAAGCAGAGGAGAGTGGAGTGAGAGAGGGATGATGGAGGGGTAGTGAGAGAGACGAGGATAGAAAAGGAGGGATGGGGCAAGAGAAGGCTGTAGAGAGATAGAAGGATAGGGACATGTGGAGTGCACATCAGTAGAGCTGGGAGGGGTGGATGGAAAGACAAAAAAGAGAGAAAGAAGAAAGAAATGAGTAAGCAGAATGAAATGAGTAACACAGGAGAGAGAGAGAGAGAGAGAGAGAGAGAGAGAGAGAGAGAGAGAGAGAGAGAGAGAGAGAGAGAGAGAGAGAGAGAGAGAGAGAGAGAGATATTTACGACTGAGTCTTTAATGGCACACTGCAGCTCGGTTGGAGTGGAGCAGACTACCCTGCCCCATCCTGTGACTCCCCACCTTAGTTTGGAGACACGGGGCTACACACTGCAGCACTTACTAAGAAGAACACTGGGGTTAGGATGGAACGGTGGGGGAGATGAAGAGAGAGACAGAAGGCTGATAGATGGGGTAACAGAAGGAAAGACAGAAAGGGGAGAGAGAGAGAGAGAGAGAGAGAGAGAGAGAGAGAGAGAGAGAGAGAGAGAGAGAGAGAGAGAGAGAGAGACAGAGAGAGAGAGAGACAGAGAGACAGAGAGATATAGGAGAAGAGAAGAGAGAGACAGAGAAATATAGGAGAGGAGAAGAGAGAGACAGAGTACTGTAACACAGTGAGAAAGAGAAAGAGAGATAGATGAGTTTGAGGGAAAAAAATAAGGCAGGAGAGTACATCGAAAGAAAGTGTTTTTGAGAGAAACGGAAAGACTGAGACTGCCAGAGAGGATGGATTGACACGGTTTGGGGTATCTGTTAAAGAAGAAAAAAAAGACGGAGGAGCAGGAAGAGCGATGGGAAGGATGAGGAATTAAAAGAGGTCTTTAGTAAGGTCACCGATAAAGAAAGTTCCTCCCTTGAGGAAGTTGGAGAGCTTGAGAGAGACTGAAGTGCAGTGAAGAAGAAAGTAGGAAAGAGAAAGATGGAAGAGGGAGGGTGAGAGGGAAGAGAGGGAATAGGGAAGGAGAGCGGGACGAGTGTGTTTCAAGTGAGACCCCCTCTTTCCTTTCAAGCTCTCTCTCTCAGTGATTCCCCACCATGGAGGCGACAGAGATAAGGACAGACAGCGGTTATCACAGTGTGATGGACACACACACACACACACACACACACACACACACGCACACACACACGCACACACGCACACATACACACAGATATACTGTATCTGTACAGAAAATCTTAAATCCTCCCATCACAGCACAGCAGTATTAGACAGGCTGGTATTACCACAGACAGCTTGATACTGACATGAAATTTCTACCAGGAAAAATTCCATTAAACCGTCATTGGGAGTCACAATTCTACATTGATTTATTAGCTCTCAAGAAAGACCTCATTCTAATTCTCCTATAATGAATTTTGTTTTATTCATTTATTTATTCTTCATCGATTAGAGCTCGCAAGAAAGACCTCATCTTACATGCAACAATAAAACAATAAACTGTTTTTTGTCTCCCTCGAAAGAGGAGAGTGACAGAATACCCCCAGATTGGCACTGTTTGGTTGAGTTCTCGTTTGATGTTATTGTCAGCTTCAAGTGAATCCTTAGGGAGCCAGGAAGTATCGGCGGCATTTTATTTCCCTCCGATGTTGATATGCACTCATCCTCTAAAAGAGTTTATTGATTTTGAAATCATAGCCATCAGGTATTGTCATGCCAAGGACAGGGCCTTTGAAGTCCCAATCAATGCCTCGGGAGGAGTTGTTTACCAACACAAACAAAACATGCACAAAAGGCAACATGATGAAACTGCAGTGCTTCTCTGGCAGACAAACAAAGAGGGAAGTGTGTGAAAGTTAGTGCAACACAGGAGCTGGCACGGCACAGGTTTCCCCGAGTCACCGTTCTAGCTGCCAG
>NC_085864.1:1307500-1317500 GCF_034702125.1 Engraulis encrasicolus
CAAACTAGGTTTCAGCACCTCCCTCTGCAACTGGCTGCTGGACTTCCTGATGCAGAGACCACAAGCAGTACGGGTAGGGAATAACACCTCAAGCACCCTGACCCTGAGCACGGGGGCTCCGCAAGGTTGTGTTCTCAGCCCCCTGCTGTTCACGCTGCTGACACATGACTGCACAACGACCCACAGCACTAACCATCTAGTGAAGTTTGCGGATGATACAACACTGGTGGGCCTCATCACTAAGGGCGATGAGACCCACTACAGAGAAGAAGTAGACCTGCTGGCCAGATGGTGCAAAGACAACAACCTCCTGCTGAATGTCAACAAGACCAAGGAGATTGTTGTCAACTTTCAGAGGGTCCAAAAACAACTGCCACCACTGACCATCGACGGTGATGCTGTGGAGAGAGTGAGCAGCACCAAGTTCCTTGGAGTGCACATCAGCGACGACCTCTCTTGGACCACCAACACTACATCACTGGCGAAGAAGGCCCATCAGCGTCTCTACTTCTTGCGCAAACTAAAGAAGGCAAGTGCTACACCCTCCATCATGACAACATTCTACAGAGGAACCATAGAGAGCGTCGTGTCCAGCTGCATCACAGTGTGGGGAGGAAGCTGCACGGAGAAAAACAGGAAGACACTCCAGCGTGTTGTGAACACAGCGAAGAAGATCATTGGAGTACCACTCCCCTCCCTGCAGGACATTTACACCGCACGCCTCACCCGAAAAGCACTGATGATCATCAAAGACACAAGCCACCCTGCACACAAACTGTTCAGCCTCCTGCCCTCTGGAAAGAGGTACAGGCGCCTCCGTTCCCGTACCACCAGGCTTACAAGCAGCACGATGCATCAAGCAATCAAGATACTGAACACTCAACCCACTCTCCCTTCACTGTCAGCCTCTAGCCAGCCAGGCCACTGACAACGCTCCCCCCTCATCCCCACCACCATATCTGCGACTGAACACTCCACCTGCACTACTACATCTGTGACTGAACTTTCAACCTGCACTAACTCAAAACATACACATGCACACACACACACACACACACACACACACACACACACACACACACACACACACACACACACACACAAGCACACTGCACTTTCTGCACTAAACCCAAACATACACACACTGACACACAACTCATACTCACACACATACACACACACACGCACACACACACACATACACAGGTACACACACACAGACGCACACCGCACTTTCTACCTGCACTAAACACACACACACACACACACACACACACACACACACACACACACACACACACACACACACACACACACACACACACGCACACAAAACACATACAAACACACACACACACATACTGCTGCTGGTGTATTTAAATAAAAACCTTTTTTAATTATTTATTTCTTCAAATGCTACTATTACTATGTCAGAACGCTATAAAGGACTTTTAGGAAAAAGAACAACAAAATACCTCCTCTTAATGTATGTTCTCTACAAGTCTTCTGTTGTCCAGTCTTGCACTTTAAATGTCTGTATGAGCAATGTCTACGTCCATACTGTCTATGTCCATGTATGAGTACTGTCTATGTCTATACTGTCTATGTCCTTACCTAGATTAGTCTATGTCTGCATGGGAGAGCAAGAAACGCAATTTCAAATTCTTTGTATGACCAGTGCATGTAAAGAAATTGACAATAAACTAAACTTGACTTGACTTGTAATGAGGACCCAATTTTGCGCCCCCTCTTTCCCCAGGCCCAGGGTAACTGACCTGTTTGCCCTCCCCTGTCAGATTCCCCGGAGAACGAGAGGGAGCATGTAGCTCTTTGTGGGCTTTTGATTGTTAGTGTTGCAGGGGATTGTGAGTGCTTTCGCTGTCAATACCATGAATTGCATGAGGTCTCTTGCTCGATACCGCCAAGTGCCGCGGGCCTCGCTAAAAATCATGGTAATGAGTTTGAATCTAATCCAAAGAAAGACTGTACACAGTAAATCTCTTGCAGAGTTAGCTTGAAGTGTCATTTTTAACACTGTTCTAGTTGAGTCCTACTCCACAAGTGTTGAATTAACACTGCTTAGATTATTGTGTAGCACTAAATAAAGAATCAATCCCATGTGGGCCTACTGCAGTGACACATTTCAGCACACGTTTACAGCTCACTGTAATTTACAGGTTTTAAATCATTCTGCATTTACACCTGTCATGTAGACCCATATCGGCGTTATGTCAACACATACAGACTTGCATAGCATGCATATATTTGTAATGCAAATGTGCATTTTCTACCCTAATGTCTCCTGTAGTCAGAAACAGACGAGAGGTGAATTTTAACACATATTATGAATTACAGAAAGCTCTACAGCTAGGAATATGAATCTGAGCTGGTGCCCTATGCTTTGCTATGTGTGTGCTTTATGTGTGTGATTGCAATACACCATGCATACAACTTTTTGAACAGAAATAAGCAATAAATGATAACAGAAATGTTCTTTTGCAGCCCTGTGTGATTGAAATTAGCTTCATAACTCTCATAAATCTACATATGTAACCATGCTCGTAATGCAAACCCTTAACGGTAGTCCAACTTAGCAAGTACGATAACACAACACCGTCCCAGTTTTCAGAGTGACCTTTTTAGATAGCTAGCCCAACAATCCCAGTAATGGGTAAGTACATCATATAATACAGGGATAGATGCAGTACAATAGAACATCATAGAGTTCACATTACGTTACATTACATTACATTACATTACATTACATTACATAACACTAAGCTGACTATTTTATCCAGGGAGACTAATGGCTCTTTTCCACTGCCGGTTTTCTGGTAGGCCTACAGCTCGACACAGTGTGACTTGGCCACCACTTTTTGCTTTTCGTTTAGGGACGACCCAGTGCAATTGAAGTGCAAAAAGTGTGCGGCCGAGTCATGCTGTGTCGAGTTGTAGGCCGACCAGAAAACCGACAGTGGAAAAGAGGCATTACCGTTATTAACAGGGTATTATTTACAGTCCCTGGAGCTTCATGGCCTGTCGGCCCACCGGGAAAAAGCCCTGTATGCAGATTACCAGTCCAACCCTGGGCATAGTTAAAGTTTTCTTTAAAGAATATATGGATTTTTATATGGGCTAGAAGGTATAGCATAGGTTCCATTGATGCTGCATGATAATAGTGTGCTATGCTAGGTTAATGAAAGCTCAGCATAGAACTCAAATATTGATGTAGTTTGTTGGGACGATGAAACAACTTCTGCAGACACATAGCGAAAACACAACGTTCAAATTGGACAAAAAGTCCAATTCACCACTATCATCAACATATGATCTTTACTACTTCTCAGGTGTGTGTGTGTGTGTGTGTGTGTGTGTGTGTGTGTGTGCGGGTGCGCATGTGCGTGTGTGCGTGCGTGCGTGTGTGTGTGTGTGTGTGCGGGTGCGCATGTGCGTGCGTGTGTGTGTGTGCTTATATGTGTGTGCACACAAGATAACTTTGAAATTCCAAGGATTCCATGTTGCGATGATGAGACTCCAAGGATACGTGTCTGCGGTGCCTTCTGTCAACACGTTCAATTATTCCTTCATTAAGAAACACCAGAGCCTTGATGCTCTCTTGCTCAGTACAAGAATGCTTGTAGCGGGGACGAGGGGAGGAGGCGAATCACATTACTGTTCCCCTCACACACTGTTAGCGCTTGTGTTTTGTCGAGTGGAGCTGCTTGGTTGAATATGAGATAAGCATCGTAGCCAACCCAGTGTTTATGAACGTAGTGCAGTAGTGTCCTCTCAAAGTGACCTGGTGTTTCTCAGAGTAGTGCAGACTTGCCAAAGTTTATTTCACCACTCCACCCCATCAAAACCATTTTTTGTCCCACTCGAACCCAGTTTGACAGAATTCAGGCCATCCAGATCATGTGTAGAAAATATACTGTCCTATAAGAGGTTGATTTTACGTCATGCTTAGTTCCATAATAAAAAGACACATAAAAATGATTTCCATCATTTGTTGACATGAGAAATACATTTGGCATTTTTATGGAAACCAGTTCCTTCTTCCCATTGCCTCTTTCTGACAGTGGAACGTGAGTCAGATTCAGTCATACAAATCTGAGCACACCCACCTGACACCTGCGGAGTGGTCAGCACAGTACTGTCCTGTCAAACTGAAGCCTGCATTTGTAGACTGGCCCAAGATATCATTTTAGTAGACACAGTTATTTTTTTGAGGAAATATGGGTAATCTATGGAATAAATGTAGGAAATGTAAATTGAATATATACATGAGGTTAATGTTTATACCTAGGCAGGTGTTACTGGTAAACACACATAAAAATACTCATTTGTTGTCATGATTGGAAGACCGGTCTAGGTTTATCATATGCGATTTCCTTCCGCCTGCCTAATTCTTTTGTGATGCTCTCACAGCGGAACATGAGTCAGATTCATTCAAGCAAACCTACGAATGCTCACCACACCCTCCAACCCGACGGTCAGTTATGTACTGTATTGACTAGAGCCTATTGTGGTTGAGAGCCAGTGAGCTATGAATGCAGGCAGCATCCACCCACTGCTACACACAGCATGCTGGGAATTATCTCCTGTTGCGTTTTCAGAAGCTCACAGGACTTCTCTATTTCCCCTCTGATATTTTTCCTGGTTTTCTCTCTCTCTCTCTCTCTCTCTCTCTCTCTCTCTCTCTCCCTTTCTCTCTCTCTCTCTCTCTCTCTCTCTCTCTCTCTCTCTCTCTCTCTCTCTCTCTCTCTACCTTTCTCTGATATTTTTCCTGGTTCTCTCTCTCGCTCTCTCTCAGTCTTTCTCTTCATTTCTTCTTCCCTCTCTCTTTTGCCTCAGTCTCTCACCCTAAGCTGATACATGCCCCAAGTCCTGCAGGGTGATGTGAGGGACACTCACAGTGCCTGTAAAACTCCCCCCCCCCTTCACACACACACACACACACACACACACACACACACACACACACACACACACACACACACACACACACACACACACACACACACACACACACACACACACAGCACAGCTGCCACGCTTGAAGGAAAGTTTCCATCTCTCTCTGCTCACCTCTCTTTCTCTCTCTCTTTCTCTCTGCTGTGGTCCATCCATCCCCTCTCTCGGTAGAATCAAGATGAGCTGACTCACTGAATCACTCAGCCTGCGAACAGGAAACAAGGAACAGGAAAAAGAATGAAAGGAAAGCAAAGGAAAGAAAGGAGGAAGGAAGGAAGAAAGGAAGGCAAGGAAAGGAGGAGAGAAGGGGTTGGGGGCCACAGGGTGCAACTGAAGGTGCCCTTAGGCAGCAAGCCTTACATCCGTCATCATGAACAAAGCAGCTGCTTAGAATGCGTTCGACTGCAGGGTAAAAACGGACACGTGTGGATACTAATGATGGGATAGCTATTGCTGAGAAAATGCAGTGCGTACGAGAAAGAAAGGAGGTCTTTTGAAAGGAGAATTGGGTGATGTCATCAGCATAAATGAAGAAATATTTTGAAAATGTTTTCCATCCCAAAAACCTTGAGATATTTGCAGACAACAAAAGATTATAGGGCCTTACTCCTTCAGTGCATAATATGGTGAATGGTGAATGGTGAATGTTTTAGTTCTAAATTGCATGTAGGCTATATACATTGTATGGAGCGTAAACATAGCCTTGCAGTCGTTCCACACTATTTATCTAATCTATTCACAACTTACACACCACAAGGAATGCAGTGTTAATTCAACACTTAGAGAGTACCCTGGGATCAAATTAACACTAGAATAAGATTAATAAGTTAAATCAATTAAATCAATAAGAGTTGAATTCAAGCTGCATGACTGTGTACTACAACTGCTTGATTCAATTTCCTATTGTGCTTGCTTTTGGTCCATCCAGTGTACAGCAAGCAGGCTGTATATTGACTTAAAACCTTATCAGTAAACAAAGACGTATGACCATTTCCCTTCAACTAGTGTTTGAGTCACCCAATGGCATGGCTGGCCAGCTAACATAACATAAAGATGCAGTGTTTAGGATTTAGACAAATGGGAGGTGAGTTGGATATCCGTATCTGTATCTATGGGGATGGTGGCCCTGCTGTGCCAAACTGAGCGGCAGTGATTGTGATTAATTCCACGCTCAGTGGAGAGAGAAGACACCCACATGCAGTCTTTTGTTCAGGATGGAAAAGGAAAACAGGAAAACAAATAAAATCCAGCCACACACGTCAAGGGAGTGGTAAGGGCTGAGAGAGGTTTTTTAAAAAACAATACGGAAGAAACGGAAAAAGACAGGACAAAAACAAATAGAAAACAGATGCTGACAGAGAGAGAGAGAGAGAGAGAGAGAGAGAGAGAGAGAGAGAGAGAGAGAGAGAGAGAGAGAGAGAGAGAGAGAGAGAGAGAGAGAGAGAGAGAGAGAGAGATGTGAGAACAGGAGAGGAGAGGATAAGAACAATGTAGCAGGAAGACAGAAAAGGTAAGAGCAAAAGGCAGAGTGAAAGAAAGAAAGAAAGAAAGAAAGAAAGAAAGAAAGAAAGAAAGAAAGAAAGAAAGAAAGAAAGAAAGAAAGAAAGAAAGAAAGAGAGGAGAAGAAACAAATAAAAAGAGGAAAAGTATCAGAGATGCAGCAGGGGAACATCCGTCAAGAGAAACAGACAGAATAGACAGATAGAGACAGACAGACAGCTAGACAGACAGATGGAGGGAAACAAAGGAAGTGTAGGAAGTGCAGAAGGAAGAGCGGAGCTGCAGGGGGTCGGGGGTCAAATAGCCTGCTGGCAAGCGGGCGGGAGCAGACGAGACGTCCCACCACCTTCAGCACTCCCTTCTCACCTTGGTAACCACGACAACCAATAATGTTAATGACTCTCCATATTAATAAGCAATAGCAGTAGCAGTAGCAATAGTATTCGTGTAGGGTATTGCCACACGCACAATTGTCATTCAATGTTCTTGAAAAAAGATAAAGAAGAAAAATATATATAAATGTACAAAGGATAGAATAACATAAGAGATTGTAGTAGATAAATCATTGCTCACATACAGTACATATAGCTCATAACCACACATGTAAATCAAAGGCACATTCATTTCTTTTTAAAGTAAGCCACTGTTGAACAGTATATCTTATAGTACATTAATACACTGTAGGCTATATAGGCCCTCACAGTCACATGCTGCTTAGTACTGCTTATTGTGCTGTTAGAGATGTAGTAGGCTATGATTTTGTGTTGCATTGACAGTGTGACTGGATAATTGATGTCTGCTTTTGTGGTAAACTGTGTATTGGATTTATGGCTCAAATAAGGATAAAATATATTTAATTACTTTCACATTTCCAGACTGACAGATTCACAGTGTGGCACATGGATTACAGATGGTCACTGTGTGTGTGTGTGTGTGTGTGTGTGTGTGTGTGTGTGCGTGCGTGCGTGCGTGCGTGCGTGCGTGCGTGCGTGCGTGCGTGCGTGCGTGCGTGCGTGCGTGCGTGCGTGCGTGCGTGTGTGTGTGTGAGGCAGCTGAGAAAACAGAGTAAAGCAGCATCCTGAGCAGAGGGCTGTCCACTATACAGTCCCAGGAAAAAGTTTGTACACCCTTTGAAATTTCTTACATTTCTGTCAAAATTGATCATAAAACATGGTCTGATCTTCCCGGAAATCTCAAGAAGGAACAATCAGAGTCTGCTTTAATTAATTCCACCCAAACATTTACATATTATCATATTTTTATTGGTCATAAGGCCATGACATTCACAGGAGAGCAGGGCATAAGTAAGTACACCCTTGCATTAAGTAGGTTTTAACCCTCAGTTAGTTGCAATATCATCAACCAGACTTGTCCTGTAGTTGCAGATCAGATTAACAAAACAATCTGTTTGTATCTTGTCTCCCTTTTCTTTAGAGAACTGCCTCTCGTCAGCAAGGTTTGTGGGAGTGCATAGCTTTCTTGACTTCATGCCATATAATCTCAATTGTTTTTTGTCAGGGCTTTGACTGGGCTATTTCAAAATGTGTATTTCATTATTATGAAGCCATTCTAAAGTCGATTTGCTTCTTAGGTATGGGTTGTTGTCACATTTCAGGACCCATAGTCTTGTGTGCTTCAACTGTGTGACAGACTTCCTCATGTTTTTTCTGTAAAATATCACAATAAACTTGAGTTCATTGTTCCACTGATAATAGCAAACTGTCAAGGGCCTGAGGCAGCAACGTAGCCGTATATAATGATGCTCCCACCACCATACTCAGAAGAGGAGATGTAACCAAGAACAGCTTAAAATGGGATTCATTCTGCCAATCTGAAATTAATGGGGTTTCTGTCCAAAAAAAATATTGCTGCACCTTTGAGGTTTGCGAAAAAGCATTTCTATGCTTCATAGAATTACTGCAAAATATTCTGTAGACCAACGTTGAAACCAAAGTTGAATTGTTCAGGGCAACACACAATGTCATGTTTGGAGGAGAACTGGAGAACCACACCTTCACCAAAACATCATCTCCACCTTTGAGTATGGTGGCGGGAGCATCATTATATGCGGCTACCTTGCTGCCTCAGGCCCTTTTCAGTTTGCTTTTATCAGTGGAACAGTGAACTCAGAAGTTTATTGAGATATTTTACTGAAAAATCATGAGGTAGTCTGTCGCACAGTTGAAGCACACAAGAGGATGGGTGCTGAAATGGGACAACAACCCATACTTTAGAAGCAAATCGACTTTAGAATGGCTTCATAATAATGAAATACACATTCTGGAATAGCCCAGTAAACGCCCTGACAAAAAACAATTGAGATTATATGGCATCAAGTCAAGAAAGCTATGCACTCCAGACATCCCACAAACCTTGCTGACGAGAGGCAGTTTTCTAAAGAAGAGGGAGACCAGATACATCCAGATTGTTTTGTTAATCTGATCTGCAACTACAGGAAACATCTGGTTGAGGTTATTGTGACTAACTGAGGGTTAAAACCTACTTAATGCAAGGGTGTACTTACTTATGCCTTGCTGTCCTGTGAATGTTTACATCTTATGGCCAATGAAAATATGAAAACTTGTAAATGTTTGGGTTGAATTGGTTAAAACAGACTCTGGTTGTTCCCTGTGGTGATTTCCGGGAAGATCAGACCATGTTTTATGACCAATTTTGACAAAAAGGTAAGAAATTTCAAAGGGTGTACACACTTTTTCCTGGGACTGTAGCTTCAACAGCTGGGATAGCCTATGTTGGAGAGAGCAAGCACACACACACACACACACACTCTCTCTCTCTCTCTCTCTCTCTCTCTCTCTCTCTCTCTCTCTCTCTCCTCCACGCATGGCAACAGTGTTGATTTTTTAAATCATTTTTTTTATAGTATACTGGATACTATATTATCTCAATGCATAATGGTATTGTGAGAATTACTGTCTGCAGTTGTTACTTTCCCAATTAAATCCCATTTATAATTACCAAAATAAGGTTTTATTTTAGAAAAATGTCAATGCCTTCTTTTAATGTCCGCCATCACATTCATTTGGTTACAGCAAGTAACAGGCACTGGATCACATGACTGATGATGACATGATGGTAACGGTTAGGTACAATGTAGCCCATGTACCTAATATAACATGAATACATAAAGTCACTCAAAAAAGCCATAAAAATGTGAGTGTTAAATGAAAAAAGAAAAAACACAGTGCTGTGACGGGTGGATATACAAGCTTACACAAGTGTACACCTACTACATTCAGGGCTACCACACAAATACACACAGTGGAATATTGAGAGCTTTTTTTCATGTCGTATCAAAGAAACTATTGGTCTTTTTTACGAGTTTGTCTTCACACACAAACACACACACACACACACACACACACACACACACACACACACACACACACACACACACACACACACACACACACACACACACACACACACACACACACACACACACACACACACACACACACACACACACACACACGCGCGCGCACACACACGCGCACACACGCAC
>NC_085864.1:1322500-1385000 GCF_034702125.1 Engraulis encrasicolus
TGCAAAAACAGTTCGATGCAAATGCCCAGTGTTGTGCTGTCGTTTATTATTTTGCGAGGGATCAATATAAATGAGTGGAGCAGTCGATATGATTTTGGGGTGCTGAAAAGGGAAAAGCATGCCCATCAGCCCACCCACTGTGCCATGCCTTCTTCTTTCCTTCCTTCCCTCCCGCTTTGACTCTCACTCTCTTCTCTACCTCCTCTTTTTACATCTGTCTCTCTTCCATCTCTTTATTTTCTTGTTTCTCTTTCTGCCTCCCTCACTTGCTACCTTTCTCTCCTTTCCCGTCCTCACCTCCTCCCTCTTTTTTCAGTCTTCTCTCCTCCATTTCTTCTTCTCTCTCTCTCTCTCTTTCTCTCTCTCCCTCTCTCTCTCTCTGTCTCTCTCTCTCTCTCTCTCTCTCTCTCTCTCTTTCTCTCTCTCCCTCTCTCTCTCTCTTTCCTTTTCCTATCTTTCTTGGAAAAGGGGAATGTTTTCTTGGCAGGATTTCTCTGCCGTGGTATTCTGCATAACAAATAGTGTACTGTATTGCAAGATGTGTTTGAGGATGGAATGAAGGCATTGGTGCTCTGCAGCTCTGCACCACCACATGTAAAAAAATTGGGGCATTTCAATGTTTCAAACTTATATACAGTAAATCGAGATAGAGTATTCACAACACTGTGGAAAGTCAAATTACACAAGCATGGAGTCAAAACTCAAGTGTAAAATTCTGCAGATGGGCAGTATTTTCAACTCTCCTATGGGTCACACAATATTGAGTAGAACTAAAAATGTTAAATTGACCAAAAGGTAACATCAACACTATTAATACTGCTATTAATATCATTTTGGAGTGGGCCAAATCTCATCTGAAAGGATTTGATTTGATTGAGAGGGAAAGGAAATATTGAAAATGGAAAGAGAAAGGGAAGATTGAAAATGGCCCACTGCCTGTCTTTCTGCCTCGGGTCATTCAAAAAGAGAGACAGAGAAAGAGAGAGAGACAGACAGAGAGAGAGAGAGAGAGAGAGAGAGAGAGAGAGAGAGAGAGAGAGAGAGAGAGAGAGAGAGAGAGAGAGAGAGAGAGAAGGAAAAGGAGAATGCACATAGCCATGCTATGTGATGTGGTGTTCTCATCTGACAAAATGGCTGATATTGTAAATCCCTCTCCTTTGTCTGCAATCAATCCACCGTCATCGATGATAAATAAAAAAAAATGCCTGGATTTAAAATGTCAGTCTTTGAGGACAGGGCCATTGCTCATAA
Source organism: Engraulis encrasicolus (assembly GCF_034702125.1). Lineage (NCBI taxonomy): Eukaryota > Metazoa > Chordata > Actinopteri > Clupeiformes > Engraulidae > Engraulis > Engraulis encrasicolus. Next base: position 1,323,752 of record NC_085864.1, read on the forward strand.
TTTGAGGAGATTTCCTCCCTTATCTGATAACCCCAACACAATGGTGCCTGTCAGTCAAACGCCTTAATATGATTCATGGTATCGGCTGTAATCAGAGGGATTAGCATGTGTATAGCTGAGGAGGCACATTAGCGCTAGCATCCGGCCTTTCAGGCTGTCAGTCTGAATGGGGAAAGAAATGGTAGAAGGCAAACCAAGATCTCTTAGATTTCTTTTCTACTTTAAGAATGAGTTTGTAATCATATTAATTGCTGTATTTCTTGTAGTATGTCACCGATTCATATTCTCTGTGTATGTATTTCTAAATGTAATATGTTGTTGTGTTTTGTATGTTGCAGTATGTGTTCCTACCGTATACTGTATGTGTCCTTATCTTAATGAACAAATGACTTTGCAATGGAATACACTGTTGCATGTGCTTTCGCCCCCCCAATTTAAGCTGCTTGAAATGTAATGAATGGCATGACATACAAAAGGCTATCCATCTTGATTCTGTTAATATCGAGCAGCATGAATGATGAAACGAGGGAAGGCAAGACGGCCGCATGAGTCATATGATTGTCAGAAGCCGGGAAGCAAATGGCCATAGCTTCTTTTCTGACTGACTGTTATCCAGGGCTGATGGATGCCTGCTTTCACCAACATGGCATCACACCAGAGCGTTAAGATGACACACTGTCTTGAACCGTCTATCGTGTTTGTGCATCACAACTTTGCATGTTAACTCAAGCTCCACAACGCCCTGTGACAGGTTAGGTTCAGGCATGCTTTTTGTCAGGGCACACTTTTGCCACAATTTTGCCATTTCCCTTGCTGATTGTTGTTCTTGAGACGCAGAAACTTTCATTTACGGACGCGTTAGGGTATGGAATACATTCGGGAAGTGCACAGCAGAGCATTTTTGCGTTTAGCAACCTCAACGTGGAATGCCCTGGTGTAAAATAAATACGCCTTTGCCAAATGTCAGTCTGCTGTGGAGCAGCAAGCACTCAGGGGCACCTTGACCATGTGTGGGCTGGGCCTGCATACCCATGGGGCGACCCAGGTTCGAGTCCATCCCGGCTGGGTCATTTCCCAATATTGCCCCATGTCTCTCTCCAGCTCATTTCCTGTCTCCTCTAAAATCGTCCTATCAAATTAAGGCCCAAAATAATAATAATAATATATAGTAATTAAATACAACAATATTAAAAATAAAAATTAATCAAAAATACATATAATGATAATAATGAATATGCACTGACCAGCCACTTGGCCTTTTTTATCCCCCTCTTTTCATCCTCCTCTTTTTCCCCCCGTCCTGTCCTCTGTCTGCTTCGCCATGCTGTGCTGGCTGATTGACTTGTGCGTCCAGTCACGTTTTCATTACGGGCAGAGCACAGATGCACCACATGAGTGATAGATCGAGACAACTGTGTTAGTCTTAATATGTGCACACACTCTAACACACACACACACACACACACACACACACACACACACACACACACACACACACACACACACACACACACACACACACACACACACACACACACACACACACACACACACACACACACAGACACAGGCACACACACACACACACACACACTTTGGCCTTGGGAACTACACAAACACACACACACACACACACACACACACAGACACAGACACAGACACACACACACAGACACACACACACACACACACACACACACACACACACACACACACACACACACACACACACACACACACACACACACACACACACTTTGGCCAAAGGCAACTACGGCACCCCTGTTGGTTTCTTCATCAGACCATGTGCTTATCAGCCTGTGTGAATTCACGTCTCTGATCCCCAGTAAGGCTAAGTTTATGGGCTCGTTTCAAAGGAGTATCATAATTACAAACGGTACCGTCAGGAAGCACATTGTGTTGAACCCTATATTACGTTTCTGTGCTGCATTTATAACAAGTCTTCATATTCACATTTGTCTGCCATTTTCTGATTTCCTCTTCCAGCAAGCACAACCGCTCCCTCTTCCCATCCTCACAAAAGACTGATACTATCAGTATGAGGCCAGTGTGTGCCGTGTGCTCACCGTGGTTGGGAACGGAGGGTCCCCAGTGTGTTTGTGTGTGTGACCCTCTAATTCAGTTTGGTGAAGCAGGGTGAATGGGAGAGGAGGAAGAAGGTCATGAGGCCAAGATGCATCACCTAGTCCTGGGCACCTGTCTCTATCTGAGACACACATGGGGCTAGATACAAAGGACGGCTTTGAGAAAGGGAGTCATTCACTCCCCTGCCTACTGATACCATATCATTTCCATCACAATGGGAGAAACACCTCTTGCAAACTGTCAGGACTGGATGGTGTAAGTGAGAAGCGAGAGAGAGAGAGAGAGAGAGAGAGAGAGAGAGAGAGAGAGAGAGAGAGAGAGAGAGAGAGAGAGAGAGAGAGAGAGAGAGAGAGAGAGAGAGAGCGAGGGGGAGAGAGATAGGTGTGTGTGTGTGTGTGTGTGTGTGTGTGTGTGTGTGTGTGTGTGTGTGTGTGTGTGTGTGTGTGTGTGTGTGTGTGTGTGTGCGGTGTCAAGCCCTGGTGTGTGTGTGTGTGTGTGTGTGTGTGTGTGTGTGTGTGTGTGTGTGTGTGTGTGTGTGTGTGTGTGTGTGTGTGTGTGTGTGTGTGTGTGTGTGTGTGTGTGTGTGTGTCATCTACATGACAAGATAAGACCAGAAGCACTTACCTATAGAAAGTTAAGGCTTACCATATCACAGTAAATGTGGAATATGTCTCAATGTGTCAGAGCTTAACATATCTAAAATAAACATGTCACCCATGCCTAGGCAAGATACCGGCTTGCACTTCATCTCATAATGACAATTGCTAATATAAAAAACATACATACATGTAAGGTATACAGGTATATCAAGTCAAGTTGGCTTTACAATCAGTTTATTAGTCATTAAAAGGACATTCAAATTGTGTTTCTCTCCATGCAAGGACATACACATTTTGTACCCAGGAGTGAAATAAATAACAGTTGAAATGTTTAACATTTAAAAGTATATGATATACATATGTTTTATATGGATTTATATTTCTGTGATATTGCAGGCCATTACACGCCCAGGCTGCAGTCTGCCATGAATTGGACCTGCAAAGATCAAAGGTGTCATTCTTGAAACTGACAGGTGGATGGGACAAGTGACTGTCAATTGCTCTCCCTCATCTCCCTTGATGTGTCTTGGAGCATGGCATCACTGGATCATAACCACACAATACTGTATGACGGGCTATCAGGGTGGCCCAGTGCCCCCTGCTCACATGTGTGAATGCCACAGGTGTCAAAAGTAAACATAAAAATAATTTAAAAAAAGAAACAAGGTTTTCTTCCAACACAGGAAACTTACTGTATATCAGTAAAAAATAGACCTGTGGACCTGTGGACCGCTGGTTGGATCAAGTTGATTGTGTGCTTGTGCACTGTCTATCTACCTCATTAGGTACAACAGAGTAAATGATGTAACAGATATAGTAATATCATGATCTAGTGTTGTACTTACACCATGGATTTAGGCTACTTTTACTTTTGATAACCCTGGTAAATGCAGATTGAATTTTGTGTAGAGTAGAGTAAAGTATAGTATAGCATTTACTTTTAATTTGTATTATTAATCTATCAATGTGCTATCAATGTGCAATGTCCAATGGCTAGGGAAACTCGGCCACTTTCACACATGAATGCATTCAGAAAGTATCTCTGCCTTCCAATCCTCTGTTTCACTCATTGGCTCACCTAGCTGGCTGAAAAGGTGTGGTAATAAGGATCAGATTGTTGGCTGGAGCAAATGTGTGGTATTGTTTTTCCACATTTTTATTAGGATTCCAAGGTGGCCTTCCAATCCAGGACAAATGTGTCCATTGCTGACAATACATCAGCCGCGACCGTTGTATATTGGCAGAATGGGCGGAGCCTCTCTAAAGATTCCTCCTCTATGAAAAGTAGATCCATTCAGAAATTGTAGATCATGTGTTGCAACTTCAATCACACTGGGAATCGTATCGAATCATGTTGTGGCTAGTGACACGCTTTGCAAGTGGAATCTGGTTTCATTTTTTCGCTGAAATATAGCCTACCTCTATGTTCTGGTTAACATTAGATCTATGGCTAATGGCCAGGTCAGATGCCTTGATGCCCTCAGCTAAGCCCGGCCTGCCACCCCTTATTAGAACTCTAGAGCGCATTATATCAGAATCAATGTACTTAGCATAATAACATTAGCACACTTAGATGCTATCAGATGTGTGATCTGCACTGATATATGATACTAGTTCTGAAAAAGAACTATATTACATCTTAACCTGTAGGATTTTATTATCTTCAAAATTTCCCTACAAACTCGTTAGATTAAATGGATAACCATGTCAGATTTGACAAAGGATATGTGTTGGCTGTTAAATCCGGATTCAAGTTTGCGGAAGGTAAAGACTTTACTTTACAGTTGCCATCTTGCAAAGTTTAAGGGATTATGAATGAAATCTTTGCAAAATCAGAAACGGAAAGTGATTTAATGAAATATCTGAGCTTGCAACGTTGAGACAGTAGGTAAATGTGTTGACAGCTTCGTCCATTGTCTGCTAGCTTAGCTCCCCTCAAGACTAGTTAAAGACGTTCCGGGAATCCTTGCTGGTCTTAACTACATAGTTGCTTGCCTACAAAGTGAGAGGGATTATGAACAAAGTCTTAAGAAGATGAGAAACGGGAAGTGATTTAATAAAATATCTGAATTTGTTGAGACAGTTGGGGATGTTGTTGCTTCATTTATCCATGCACATTATACGCTAGCTGTGTCCCCAAAGACTACTAGCTAAAATGCTGCAAGAATCCTTGCTGCATACGGTCCCGCCTAGCAGTGCACAACCACAGGGTGAGTCAGTCTGATAGTAGCAATGGATAAGGGTATGTCTTTCCAATCTGACGTTTTCATGTGGTTTGACAAAGAGCCTTGGCTCTCCGGTTGTTCCAAAAGGAAAATGTTCTGTTTAAATGCTTGCGCTTCCTTTTGTCTGGCACGGGGGGCAAGGGATATGTGGAGTACTGTCTGTGTGTATGACATGACACATTTTTCCGAAAAGGATGTGAATTGCATGTGAATTGTGTCATAACTAGCCATACTTCCAACACACACTAGCCAACTTCATGAGGGCTACAGTGTGAGTGTTAGAAATCTTAACAAAGAAGAAAGTAACAAAAGGTGTATCCTTTCCAAGTTTATTGATTGCATTCTGCTCTGTGGCACATTTGAACTGGCAATAAGGATACACGATGAGACTGAATTTTCGTGTTTTGAGGGCTTGATTTGGAAGCATCCTTTGACAGTGTATTTATGAACAGAGACCATTTACGTTTCCACCCATTTTCAGCTTGTAGTTGTACTTGAGGACAGGCTTGTCCATGTTGTAACCCACATTGGCTTAACAAATGCTTGAACATTGAAAAAAAGTGTTTAATACTGAGTTTACATATGATGCATTTTGTTCAGCCTTGGCATAGGTTATGATGCTGTGCTAGCCTTTTCAATATTATTTGTGCTGTCAGGTTGTGAGGAGATGTGCAGATTCTCCAACTTTTGGAACAGACAAAGCACCTTTCTTTTCATTTCTTAACACAAGCATATGTGCAGTTGCTCTGGTAACATGGGCAAGAGTACTATACTGTAGCTATACACGATGAATTGTCAAAACAAGGATGAGACTGCTGTCCCAGATGAGAACATAGATTGTGCATGTCTTATATGCGCAGAGGATCACGGGAGGTGGAGTTGACTAACACACGTAACATTATGGATAAATGCTTTCCTGGCTTGCGTACATGCAACGCAACTTGTAAATTATACTTTATTGATTTAATTCCTATGGACTGGATTGCCAAACTTTCTGCCCTGCTTGTTTTCCAAGTCACCCGCCGCTACTGCAATACATACAGGGGAAAATAAAGGCACACAAACAGTACAATGCTATGAATCTGGGTACAAATGACTTCTTTCAGTATTTGATGTATGGAAAGGCAGAGGTTTTAATATGCTGTTCCATGATGTATAAATACAAAGTACACCAAGATATCCTTAGAATGGATAGTTTGTTGGTGGGTAGGAAATTGTACCCACTTAGATACACAGTGGTACATTTCCATTTCTCTCTGTCTATGATATACTTCTAGTTTGCCCTGTGGCACACTAAAGTGTCAAAGTCTGTCACCAAAAGCCGACATTTCCCAGTCACAGGGATGCTTTTGAACAGTGTGAGCCATGGCCAGATGAACAAATGCCATCTGCCCCTGACAGCTGCTTCATTTTTAACGAGGGAGTAATTTCTGTTTGAAGACTTGAAGTCCTTGGCAGATAATGATGAGTAGATTCAAACGATTTTGTACTTTCAAAAGTCTTGAATGAACCATATATGCCAGGATCTTACACGTCGGCCTCTCACTAGCAGCTGACCTCGTGACATCTGAGTGCAATGTGTTCATTCAGACTCCTACAAGGTATGACAAAAAAGTTTTCTTGAAGTTCTTTGCAAAACTACACCTACTTCTCCTAGAAAAGGCAGTGCTCTCCTAATCCAATAAACTCTGATTTAAAGTCTGTTTAGCTACTTCATCAAATGGATAAACACTTCTGTTCTTACTTGGGAGAAATTGTTAGTTTTACCTCATTACCGTAAATATTATGATGAAGGCAATGTGCATAGCCTCATAAAAGTGAAATAATGCAGGAAACAAAATAAATATTTATTTTCAATGTCAGTTTTGATCAGACCAGCCTGTTTCTCAAGAGGTTCATTGTGGTGGGAGAATCACAGTGGTATAAGCACAGTGCACGCTGTCAAACTTGGAGATTCTTTAATTTGCCGCCAAAAAGGTCACTGGGGAATCTAGTGGTTCTTGGAAGAGAACTTTTAGATGCTCTGCCACACTTGTAGCCTACTACACAAGTTCCCCAGAAATCCTTCAATGCTTCTCTCGTTTGACACAGTGGGAGGAACCTCTAAAGGAGAACTTATAGGGATTCCCCCACAATTGTGACTGAAGGTTCTTCAAAGAACATTGCATCTTTTTACTGGGCAGGGGGTAAGCTGAAAGTTCATAGATTCCATACTCCTCCGCAGATGAAGGGAATGAATGACAACTGAGAATGATAAGCAATTCCCAAATGCTCCATGGTGATCTACGGTAATGCCTCAAGACTTGAAGTGTTCACCTGTTTACTCATTTCCACAATACCCACCCACCACCACAGCTGAGTACCCCAGGGGACGACGAGAGGAGCCTTATATAGCCATGCCCAGTGATGTGAAACCCTTCCTCTCTCGTCCATGCCCGCCATGCCCGAACTCACTTTGTTCAGCAAGGAGAGACTGAGAGAAGAGATAGAAATCTCCTTTTAATTATTCTCCCTCTGAAACAATAAAAAACGCTCCGATCAGAATACTCCTGGGGAGCAGGTCCTTTGTGTTCCTGAGCTGCGCACTCCGGCTGAGATAAATGGATTGAGCGTAGAGGAGGGGGCAGCAGCGTAGAGCGGAAAAGGAGTAAATGTAATTAAAAGAGCTGGAGTAGAGCAGTCAGCCTCTCTATGCCTTCTGCCAGGAGAAATGCAATAGCTCACGCTCCCTTTCCGTTCTCCCTGCATATTCAGTGTTCAGTAATTTTAGACATTCAAAAGACTCCCGATAACATCACGCACACAGTATACTCTTCATCATTTTCTCTTACTGTAAGTTGGCCAGACGCCACTGTTGCCTTTCCAGCTGCAGTATGGAAGCGTGTGTGATGTATGGAAGTGGTATGGATAGCCTTGGACATTCACCTGAGCTACAGTATACTGCTGTACAAAAGCGAAGTGCAGAAACTTTACTTTGTCAACATTGAGTTTAGACTGAAAATGTCCAAATGTGTCCCGTTTTAAAGATATTTCTGCCAAATCTGCAGTAACTGCAGTATCCAACCTAATACAAATGCATCGTAGGCCTTTTTCTCAGTTGTTGTCAGAGTTATTGCACTTTGTCTTTGAATTAGAGTATAGAACTGACCTCGCAGACGCATAGAGCTGCATTTAACATTCACCAAAATATGTTCTTTACAACGTAAAAAGATGAACACAGACAACACAAGATGAGAGAATAATATAGTATTGGCCAATATATGAAAACAGAATGGCAACACCTTGTAATAAGATGTAGAACTAAAGAGCTGAACATAAACAGGCCCATGTTTTTTGTGAAATAGATAAATTAGCTCTCCTGTCACGCTAAATGTCTGTGAATAATGCAGTGAGATTGAATGAAATGATTGCAATCACGAAGCAAATCTAGACAAATACCTCAACGTTGCATCATACAGTAGATGTGTCTTTCGATTTTCCATTTGAACTTTTGAAGCGTGTGTGTGTGTGTGTGTGTGTGTGTGTGTGTGTGTGTGTGTGTGTGTGTGTGTGTGTGTGTGTGTGTGTGTGTGTGTGTGTGTGTGTGTGCGCGTGCGTGCGTGCGTGCGTGCATGCGCTTGCCATGTCCATTATTTGGTGCACTGCCCATACTGCTGTGCTGCCATGAGGCTGCATTATAGGTCACTGATGGGAATTAACATAGGACTACTACGGCATCTATACTCTCCTTGTCTTCATATGTATGCTACATGCGTGTGCGTGCGTGTGTGTGCGTGTGTGTGCGTGCGTGCGTGCGTGCGTGCGTGCGTGCGTGCGTGCGTGCGTATGTGCTTGCTCGTGTGTGCGGGTCACAGTGAGGTAAAGCAAGGTAAGTCAAGGTAAGGTGACTGGGCTGGGCTGGGCTAGGCTGGGCTGTTGCAGTGCAGTGCAGAGTAGTGTCTCCTCACCTGAATAAGATGAAAAGCTCTCTGTGCTGTGCTGCCGGCTGGAGTTGAGTGGGCCCACTGGGCTTCCTAAGCAGTAATGATGCGGCTGCAATCTGCTACTACACTGCACTGTGCTGCCTACGGTATACTGCATAGCACAGGCCTGCTGGTGCTGTTGCTAACTGCTGCAGGAGAGGGAAATAACAAGCAGAAAATCACCCTGATCGGTGAACAGTATCGTTAGGCAGACAGACAGACAGACAGACAGACAGACAGATAGACGCATGCAAACACACACAGAGAAAAGACACACGCACGCACGCACGCACGCACGCACGCACGCACGCGCACACACACACACACACACGCACACGCACACACACACACAGATGTAACTTTGTAGAAGACAGTGATAGAACTCGCTCACTTCTTCTCTCCCATGTGATGATGGGATTTGAGGACACAGACCAGTCCCGTCTTGACCATGCTAATGAACACCTCTAGCTAAACCGTGCTCTGTCTGGCATTACAATCCTTTAATTCATTTTGGTTTGAATAGCAACATGAATTATAGAGACATTTTCTGAAAAAAAGAGATAAAAAGTTCACAAATGTGAAGCCAATTTTCATAAGGATGCCAACCTGTTATCATGTAGGCCTACCAGCACAACTAGTACAATATCTGGGACATAAATATATAGTAGCCTTGAGGATAACCAATATGCTTGCTGTAACACATGCTTGCACTAACAGGTGGGCAGCCCTTTGGTCAATAAAACCTGGGTAGCCTATGATTTATACTCTGCCACTGAATATTGAATAAACGGAATGTGGTTCAATGTTCCATATTGTTGTGGTTTCCTTCAGCTGAAATCCCCCGGCTTACTGTAATACAGTTTGTGTGTATGATATAGAGTACTATACAATGTATGCATCCATTGATTCCTGGAGTGCTACATTAAATACCTTGGTGCCCTTAGCTATGATGAATTCATCCTATAAATAAGTCCACTCCATTTAAATATTCCAATTCCTCTGGCTCTTTTCCTCTTCTCCATCTCTCTACCTTCTCCTCTTCTTCTCCCTTTCACTTGGCAGTATTATCACGGTGGCGTAGGGGAAATAGAAACCCCAGTGGGTTTCATCTTGACCCGAAGAGACCGGCATTCAGTCACCGCCGAGTCACTTTGTCACACATATGCGCTCACATACACACATGCACACGCCGACACACACACACACACACAAACACACACACATACACACACACTCACACACATATACACAGACACACACAGACACACACACACAGACACACACACACACACACACAGAGGAGTTAGCTGAGCCCTTACGTCTAAAGACTTTGCAATATGCTCTCTGCCATTCACCATGCAAATAAGATGATTAGTACTTCTCATCTACCCATTCAGCAGCCATTTTCTCCTCTGCTTGGCGAAGGTGCGATGCGGGCCAGAACAGTAAATTAAAAACCACCCTAAATATATTCCGCTGATATTACCTCTGACAAAATGACTTTCCCAACCCGTCCTGACGCGCTCCGCGCTCTGCTCTGTGCCTCTGGAAAATGAAAAGGAGTGTATTAGCATGCTCTGGCGAGACAAAATGTCATTCGCAAAGGGGCGCTCAGCCATCTTCATAATACTGTAATTAGTATTTCATACATTATCATTTTGTTCTTGATGAGATGTGCTTTCCTGAAGACGTCCAGTGTCCGCATGTCTAATGCTTGGGCAGTCGCTGGCCAAAAGCAGAGCAGAGCGCTAAACCACGTGGCATTTTAGTTGTAAATGGTGGCTTCTCTCTCTTTTTTAATCAAATGTGGAACAGGCAGCAAGCTTGGAATGAAATCTAACAGTAAAAAAAGTCCAATGTATCTGATCGTGTAATGTGAGAACACCTTGAAAGACTTTTGTGACAAAGTCAAAGTCTGTGACTTAAGTAGCTATACTTGTAGATTAACACCAGGAAAATTATCAGTACTAGTAGAGTATACTAGAGCAAAATACAATAGTTGAACATGAGATTGATAATTTGGTGACAATTGGGTGATGTGAATGTTATGTGAATGCTTGAGGGAGAGATGGTATAGATGAGCCATGGACTGTGGGTTAGTATCGATTGTGTCTACTGTACTTTACCTGTACCTCTATCTTGTCTTACTGGTAATGTATGTGTATACTGTACGCCACATTGTCCGCACTGTTTGTTGGTATTGCCTTTACGGTGCTGCAACTGAAACGGTTTCCTAGACAAGACTCCCTTGTAAAGACGACGTAATAAAGAACCCTAACCCAACTGTTGTTGTTCTTAGTGGTTACAGTCATGGTTCTCACAGTAATACTGTCATATGAGTGAGTTGTTGCTGTGTCCTTACATCTGATATGTTTTGACAAATGAAGCCAGTGTCATGTCACCATGTGAACCCATGGCATGTTGGCCAAATGTTCCTCTTCTGACGAATGGTGACAGCCTGTATCGGGTGGCACCGAACCTGTCGAGGTGTGTGACACACCACTTTAAAAGTCTGTCCCCAGACAATGAATGGTGTGTATGGGATACCGTTGTTTGACCTCAGACTGGTAATAGACACTTTAAATTATGCATGGTACATGTGTGTGTGGACATGCGGTCATGTGTATCAATGTGTATGCGACAGGGGGAGAGTGACATAAAGATATACATGTACATGTGCATATGAGAGAGAGAGAGAGAGAGAGAGAGAGAGAGAGAGAGAGAGAGAGAGAGAGAGAGAGAGAGAGAGAGAGAGAGAGAGAGAGAGAGAGATCATGAGCTTGAGACAGAGAGAGAGAGAGAGAGAGAGAGATCATGCGCTTGAGACAGAGACTAAGAGACAAAGGATGTGTCCTACAATCAAAAGTTAAGAAGTTCAAAGATGACCCAAGGTTCCCCAACCCCAAAGACTTTGACTTTGTAACCTTGAAGACCTTAATACTCATTAGAGAGGTAGAGCAGGTTTGAGCAGAGATGTCAATCTAGGAAGTACAAAAAACTCCCAAAATTTCATCCAACCAGTTCTGAATCAGCAGATTGTAATGAGCACTAGAACAGTTTCAGATCAGCAAGTTGGTGAGTCATCTTTTACTGTAGAAAGGGACATGGCAGGATTTTAACTTCTCTGAACTCACAATTGACACCTCTGGGCCTGACCACACACACAGGTCCTCTCTTGTCCTCTCCTGCATGAGGTGAGCAGTGTTTGCAGAAGCCATCAGTACAGCTATTATGTTTGTCAGTGACTGGCAGGGCTGATGGGCACAGTGCCAGACAGAGGTGATGTGACATTGCCTGTCAGTATGTGGCAGAATAATGCAAAGTGCTGCCATGTCAAACTGCACTGGTAAAAGCACAAGGGAATAGCAGACGAAAAGTCATAAACTCCTGCAAATAGAGGTCTTCAGTTATGGCCTTTCCGTCCCTTCTTTTTCCAGCTTGTTGGACATAGCCTATTTGTTTCTGGTTTGCCGGCCAAAGATAGGTACGGTATTATATGTTTAAGCTGTAGCTATAGACCAACTTTACTTTACCGGAAATTGCAATAAGTCTTTTCTGCATCTGTTGACTTCATGGGAGGTCAAATGTGAGACCATTTAAAGAAATCAAAGAATTTAAGTAAAGTGGTGTCAGTCACCTTACTTATTTGGGAATAGAAACCCAAGTCAAGTTGGGGTTTGAATTCACACCAAGAATCATAAAATCAATTTTAATTCTGATGGCTTACAGGTTTTACGGCTAGGTAGCTAATCTGTCCATCTCTTTGAGTATTTAGCATTACACTTAGTTGACGCTTTTATTCATCGCGACTTACAGATATTTTAGGTATGGGGTATTGGTTACAGGCCCTGGAGTAATGTGGGATTACAGTAGGTGCCTTGCTCAAAGGGGGATTTGAACATGCAACCCTCTAAAAATCTGCTCTGATCTAAAAAAAAAAAAACCAGCACTCTAACTGGAGCCATGGCTGCCCCATGAGCATTATTTTTGGGGGAAGAATTTGAGTAATTTCCGTCTTATCCTAAAACAGTGATGTTATTTGATGAGATGGAGATGTTGAATTGTGCATCATCAGCTAAGCCCGGAAAGTCAGCCTATCTGTTCTCAGATAATGTTACCCAGTGGTAGCATATATAACGAAAAGAGAGAAGAGAGAGGAGGGGATGGCGACAGCTTCCTTGTGCAATACCAGAAGATATGTCATATTTCTTAGACGCTCCGCTCGGTCTGCGCGGCGACAAACATAAAATTGTCTCTCTGTAATAGATGTTCTGAGGGAGATTAAAGCGCACTCAGAGTTTTCTGGGCGATTTATGAAAACGCTGTGATCAACTGTGTCCAATGCTGCCACTGATGGGATGTGCGAGAGAATAAGGAGAGACAGTGAATGGAGAATAAACTGCAGCATAGCCCAAGTGCTTCACGGCTATAAAGCTTGATGATATTCCCGGCCTGATATGCTGTAGTTTGACCGTGAGTTTCAATTTCACTCCTGGTGAATATGACAGTGATCACTTGAAAACATCTAAAATTATCATTTAAAAGAAAGCATTGCTGTCATCGAATGCATCATCTGTCTTCAAAACTAAGTTGTTAAAATGCCACCTATATTTGTAAGTGGTAAAGCTATATGTTCTTTGTTAATTTAAGATAAAAGTCATTTTATATATCAAAACAACAGCGATTCACCTCTAATCTAGTGACAAGTGGTTGGGAGTCAGGCCTATCACCTAAGGGTTGCTGGTTCGATCCTTGAAACTGTCAGGTAGATGGGGTGAGGGATTAACAGTGCTCTCCCCCAATCCTCCTCCTATACCCTGGGCATAGTACCATCCTCTCACAGCACAGCATTGCATGGGTAAGGCATCAATAAAATTCAATTGAGTTTTGTGTCAACATGACATTAGGACAATGGAACATAGTGTCTAGCCTGGTCCTGACCATCCCATAAAACTACCATTTCATTTCGTATTCATGGTCTGGAGGTTGTTTGATCTGACGCTATTGCAGGAAGCGGGAAGGACATTTTCTGAAAAATCAGGATAAGTTGTTGAACAAACATCCCTGACGTCTATCTTTAGCGATGTAGGACTGTTTAACAGACATGTCTGACAGAACATCCTACAGTATGAAATTACAATGTAAGACCAGAACACTGGCCAAATCCTACCGGTCAACATCGCTCCACCGAAAACAGGTACCAGACGTAGTGCGGAGCCAAGTCTTTTGGCGGAAGTAGGATGGTGCGTGAGGCTATAGTTCTCAGCATGCACAGAATAACTTGAACACAGTTTTACAGCCTTTCTTATGGTGGTGACATCACATTACTGTCTCCATACCACTCCCTTTATTGTTGTTGATACAATTTTAACGATTTCACTCCTTAATATTCTTCACCATACAATGCATCAGAATCAATATCCAGCAAAGTATATGGGAAATGCATTGCCTGTGAAAATAGCTATTTCCATTGGAAGAAATGGGATAACTGAAAAGGCAACAAATACAAACAAAGTTTGAGACAGAGGCCACCCACTGATCAACTGAAATGTGATGTGTGCTCTGCATATGTGTATGTGGGTGTGTTTGTGCTCTGCATGCTTGTGCTTATACGACTATATCTATATCTCTCCCTCTCCCCCTCTCTCTCTCTCTCTCTCTCTCTCTCTTTCTGTGCGTGCGTGTGTGCATGTGTGTGTCTGTGCGTGTGTGTGTGCGTGCATGTGTGTGGGTGTTTATCGCTGCATGTGTGAGTGTGTGCACAACCACAGGGCTGCTTGGTAATTCCGAGACTGATGCCCTGAGCATATCTGGCCGTGCATGGCTGGCCCTGCTAATTTGATGCAGTGGCATGTGTCCGTGTACCCACCCACCAACCTCCCCACCACCACCATCACCTCCTCTCCGATCCCTGTGACTGCACCCAACCTAACCCAGCTCCCCCATCCATCCCATCAGGGTGCCATGTATGCAGCTTTGGTCAGGCCCAGGGCAAAGTCATTTGAAAGCCCCCCCCACACACTCAATGTATACAATGTAATGAAAAAACAATTCTGGGCCCCTTCTCTCCCTGGGCCAGGGGAAAACTGACCCCTTTGTCCCCCCCTGTTGGCTTCCCTGCCCACCACGTGAGATGTAAATCTCTCCTCAACTTAAAGCAACTTAAATAGGATTCATCTCTTTAATTCATCTCCCCTGTGCCAGCCTATATCAGTCACGCACATCACCACCACCCCCCACCTCCTCTGTGATAGGGATCTAAATATAATTGCATAATTCATACAGGCTGCATCAATTACCCGAGCTGTTTGTGTACCGCCGTGGTGCTGTGCAGTGCGGTGTCTGCCGGAGGAGCATGGTTTGTGTGTCTGTGTCATTGGCTGTGTGGGTGTGTGTGTCGGGAGGAGTTTAAGTGTGGCTATGTCAGTGTGTGTGTGTGTGTGTGTGTGTGTGTGTGTGTGTGTGTGTGTGTGTGTGTGTGTGTGTGTGTGTGTGTGTGTGTGTGTGTGTGTGTGTGTGTGTGTGTGTGTGTGTGTGTGTGTGTGTGGTGGGATGTGGGGGTATATTGTGCCTGTCAGAAGAGGTTAAGAGATGCCAAGCCGGGGGCCCAGGCCAACTGTCCTTTCTTAATTCCCGCAAACACACACACACACACACACACACACACACACACACACACACACACACACACACACACACACACACACACACACACACACACACACACACACACACACACACACACACACACACACACACACACACACACACACACACACACAACCGCATACTGACACAGCCACCCACACACAGCACCCGCATGTCCTTGTTGTTATTAATTTTTCCAGAGTTAAAGAATATGCCAACTTTGAGTGAATTAATAAATATGCATGAGGCGAGTCCTCACAGATGCACTTCATTTGTTTAGTTTAGATGGAAAAGCAGAGTTTTTAAGGGCTCTACACCAGCAACACACACAGTACAGACCTCCCCGTCACACTGCTAAACATCTTATTTACATCCCCTCTTAAACTTTAGATTACTTATTTAGTGCCTAATAGTGCTGATCCAGTTCTATTCCTATTGGGCCATCCACGCTGCCCGACCAGTGTTAAGGAAGGCAAGGACTTTTAAAAATTGGTTGTTGACAAGAGTAATTTGTTCCATTAAGGATTTACCTTTTTAAAAATGATAATTTTCCAACTACTTAAACCAATGTACAGTAATCTCCAAATTCTTTCCACAGCCAAGTGGGGTTTGTCACTTCTCTTCTTTACCTTCGTCTGTCAGCGTTTACATTGTATTACTCAGGAGGGAAGATACACCAACTCAGCTTGTTTTTTTTTTCTTTTTCTTGCCCGTTTACCGCTGACAGTGTTTTCCTTTCAGACACGAAGAATGACTACAGGGTGGGTGGGGGGATTAGAAAAGTTTTCATTTTTTATTTGCGCTGTAAAGTCTGCACAGACTTGGGCCAGACTTTTATTATGACATTGATAAGTGAAACAGACGGTGCAGAACCCTCACCTTCGTCTCGGAATACTGCCTCCTCATCAGTCGCTTCTTCAGGTTTATTCCATCATATCCACAGGTCTAAACGTCTTCACAAAGCTTTCCACACCACTGGCAGACTGCTGAATGCAGATGCAGTCGAAGAAAGAAAAAAATACGTTAAAATGCAGCATTTACATTTTTGAAACACTATCATTATACTTTCTTGCAATGTCCACTCTCATATAAATATGTGTCTTCCTTAAACACAGATATTTGTAACATTAAAACAATTTCTACCACAGCATCGTTTATGACATATAGTAAGATATTATTGATAATGAGTACTTGGTGAAAAGGCCAGAAAAAATTACAAAATATATCTGCCTATGAAAAAACTTGTTTTCTTCCAGGGCGTTTATACATTGTGCTTGTTGTGTGTGTTTGCTGCTTATGTAAATCCATTTTGAAGAAAATACATCGAAACAACCAGATCTCATTCGAGAGAGCAAGACTCTTTTTCAGCATTTTTCAATAATGGCCTATGGTGGCCCAGAGGGACCATTAATCAGCAAGCTTCAGCAGTAGTTTGCAGTGATGGCTCTGCCCATCCCTACGTCAGATGGAGAGGCAGACATGGGGGCCGGGCTGCAGTAACGCTCTGTGTGTGTGTGTGTGTGTGTGTGTGTGTGTGTGTGTGTGTGTGTGTGTGTGTGTGTGTGTGTGTGTGTGTGTGTGTGTGTGTGTGTGTGTGTGTGTGTGTGTGTGTGTGTGTGTGTGTGTGTGTGTGTGTCACTGATAAATTGAGTTTTTTCAATGTTGGGATGGAGTGTGTGGGAGTGAGCGAACATGAGCGCCTGCACGCCGTGTGTGTGTGTGTGTGTGTGTGTGTGTGTGTGTGTGTGTGTGTGTGTGTGTGTGTGTGTGTGTGTGTGTGTGTGTGTGTGTGTGTGTGTGTGTGTGTGTGTGTGTGTGTGTAAGTCTGAGCAGTCAGAGGAGAACAGCAGTATTAATGGGTCTTCCTCTGCCAGGCAGCCAAGCCGGGGCGACCTTGGTGTTATCTGGGCGACCTCATGCATGATTGATAAATAAATATGAAACTGGAGTCGTCTTCAGAGGGCCAAGCCATCTAATCTCATTAGAGGCCCCTGTGTATGTGTGCACGTGTGTGTGTGTGTGTGTGTGTGTGTGTGTGTGTGTGTGTGTGTGTGTGTGTGTGTGTGTGTGTGTGTGTGTGTGTGTGTGTGTGTGTGTGTCTGTTTTGGTACAGACAAGGGGGATGTGCTACTGCTGCGTGTGCGTGTGCGTGTGCGTGTGTGTTCTCTAGCACAGATAAGGGGGATGTGCCACTGATGAACAGAGCGGCAGCCATTTAGACTGATTAAATGACAGCAGCCTGTATGCAACATGTTTGTCTGTGAGAGACTGTGTGAGTGTGTGTGTATGCGCGCACGCGTGTGTGCGTGCGTGTGTGTGTGTGTTTGTGTGTGGGTGTGCTATATGCATGGACAGAGTAAATGCCAACCTGTCTGTGTGTGTGTATGCGTGCGTGCACAGACATACAGTATAAGATGAGTATATATGGTACTTTGTGCTATCTGCATGCAACATGGCATCATACCAAAGCATAAAGATAACATGCCCACTTGAACTGTCAATCGCGTTTGTGCATCAAGACTTTGCATATTAAAGCCTGCTCCACAATGCCCTGTGACAAGTTAGGTTTAGGGGTGATTTTGGTCTGGACACAATTTCACCATCTCCCTTGCCTATTTCACTGTTCTTGGCAACAGTAGAGCGGGGGAATGGTTTCTTTACTGACAGATTAGGGTTAGGGATGGTTTTGGTCAGGGCACAGCAGAGCACTTTGCGTTTAGCAACAGAAATTACAAAAGTGCTTTCCCGCTGTGTTGAGGAGCACAACTTAACATGTTAAGTCATTGCTCCTCAAGGTAGAATGCACAACAGAAATGTGAAATAATTACGCCTTTGCATGATGCCAGCCTGCTGCATCAGTAGATAATTACCAGTGCCTTTTTTTTTTCGGTGTGTATGTGTATGTATGTAGGCTGTGTCTGTACAGGTATGTGATATGGTAAATACATGAAAAATACAGAAAAAAACAGTATATGTCTTAACAGGATGCTGTTAGAGACAGCACCAACATGCTAAAGACAACACCAACATCAGCATGCGTGCGTATGTTCTGTAAGAACGAAGAGCTCTTTTCCAAAATGCTATATCCACCATTTTTGACTTTTTACTTTTTAATTTTGGAATTGACTGTGAAGAAGTCCTATCATCTATGTGTGAATTCTTGCCATTCAAATGGTTTGAGAACATACTTTTTAAACCTCTATAAAATTAATTTTGCAATGCAAATCAATGGAATGCCCAATACAAAAATGTCAATTTCCAAACATTCTATAAAATGGATAGACTATATCTAATTTTGGAAAAGAGCTCTTTTACTGAATGTAAGGTGGCAGTATACTGTATGTCTGAGTGTCCATGTGTTGCCTCTCTCATCTCAGAACATGTAGTGCAGTGATTCCCAAACTGGGGGTCGGGATCACTAGGGGTCACAGTCAAAAAGAACTTAACAAAAAGAACCCCGGGAAATCCACAGGTTAACAGCTAAACATTTCATAAATTGGTTAACAGTATTCACTTTTGTGGTTAATAGGCCTAGATACATTTCTAGCAGCAGACAAACAATATGATATCAGGCTCTGAGGGGGGGATCATCACATATAAAGTTTGGGAACCACTGATGTAGTGTATGGTATGCGGAAGAGTGCCCAAAGAAGAAGAGGGGAGTGCAACGAACAATCCAAGTGTTTACATAAAGTGAAGAATCAATCATGATGCATGGAACAGATGGCTCACCGAGGCAATCATCTAACCTACTCCAGTTGCTATTTCCGTAATCAAAATGCCATATTGTATTGCATACAGCATGAACTTTACCTTATAGCTTTCAGCAATATTACCACTATATCTACTACAGTAGTGTGAAATGGATATGTGCATTGATCTTTGTATTGCCCTTTGTATCGTCATCACTATAGAAGGAAGAGCAGCATATGTGTTCCGTTTGACATACAAATTAAAAGACTTCAATATTACCCTCCGGCTGGCATCCATGCAGCAACAGCTATTTGAAATACAATAGAGGTCTGGGGAGCATGCCTGGGTTACGACATTATTCTATTGAATGCTATTATATTATATTACTTGAATTAACAGTTTTACAAAACAACCGTTGATAAAGGATACAAACGAAAGGGGGACAAAGCAAGCCAGTGTGAGGAAGAAATGAATAGTGCCGGTAGACTATCTTTATGTTCACATTTCATAAAAACTGTCTTGTCTCTTCACTAGCTCTCATCCCCTGTACTAGATGGAGGGTGTCTATGTGTGTGTGTGCTCTCCAATGTGCTTTCTGGCCTATCTCGACTAAGTCCGTTATTACGAGTTGGCATTTGAAACTAATGGAAAAGCACCATCTTAACATTTAAGACTAATGCCGACACACCAGTGCAACATTAAAAGTCTACATCAAGGGATTCGCTAATAGAGAGATAGTCAGTGGGGGCTGCAGACAAACAGAACATATGAAAGTGAATAGAGGAGGCATAAAACCATGGATATAGCGTACTGTACAAAATGAAGCATAGAGCCATATTCAAAAGTTCAAACCAACGTATTGCATGATGAGTGCACTGACATTGCTTTTGAACTGCACTATTATGATCAATGTCATCATAATGCACATTGAGAGGACGTACGTAGGCTACTGTATATGTGTATACATGGTATCATTCGTGTTTTACAGTGTTACAGTGCAGTGTGGGAACTGAATTACAGCTGGGTAGCAACTCTTTCCCAATTTTGTCATTTGTTTTAAACACAGGACCTTCACGTGAGTACTTTAATTTGAGAAACACATGAGTGTCTCTGCCTCAGAGGTATAGGAGCGATCTTTAGAAGGATGAGGAAAGTCAGTTGTAACTTGTTTGGACAAAATCAGCCAGAGATGGATTCTTAAATGCAATCCTCTTAAGAGTGAATAAATATCAATCTTTCAAATGAGCCAGGCCTTTGAAAGGAACAAGTTATGATTCGGATCCTGTCAAAGAGCCACCAATCCCATCTCTAAGGCTGAAGTTCCCTAAGTGCTGGCACACAGTGACACTGCTGAAGCATCAGTTTCCATGGGTGATTAGAGCCTCAAGGAGCAAGCACTCAGTAAGGCAAACACTTACAGTAAGCACTCAAATGAATGATAAAATGTCTTTGACTTTAAATGTGGTTAAAACTCCTGTAACGTATGAGAACAGAATGCATGCCGTATACGAAGAGCATTGCATTAGCTCACTTTTATTTTGCACAAATCATTGCCTGCTTTCTCAATCCAATGCATCATTAACGGCGAGGAGTACAAGTCGGAATATAATGGGGGTTTATCCTTGAGAAGATTAGGGGAGGAAAATCGATGAATAAAACTAATGCAACAATTTCATCAACTGACTCCAATTGTAGAAACAGCCATTATGCTCAAATTTCTTTTTCAGTTGTATTTATAGGAAAGTGAAAACATAATCCATACCAATAATAATAGCACAATACCACAGGCTTTGTAGCTGCAAATGTCATTGCTGTACATTATACCACTTGTGCTTTATGCCGCATCCGTGATTAACAATGTGCATTTATTACCTCCGCCAGGAGGTTATGTGATCACCTGAGTCTCTGTGTTGTCTGTGTTCGTTCGTTCCCTGCTATTTTCCCCCTTTTGTTCGTTCGTTCGTTCCCTGCTATTTCACTGCCTGCCACAAGGTGCGCGCGAGCTCCCAAGCACAGAGCACTGGCGTGCCTGCGCTTCTCTCAGCAACAGGGAGGAACCTTTGCCTCCGCCTCCAGCTCCAACGCCAAGTGCATTTCATAATGTTGCTCAGCCGCAGGCAGCATCCTGTCAAATGACTTACCACCACTGCCAAAAATATGGAATTTGTGATTGTGTTGGCCTTTATTTTTATCATTGCTGTGGCGAGATGGACAGTGACCACTCCCGCAGATAGTTTAGGTTGGCAATTCTGTCGAATTAATTACGTTGTCAAAAATATGGAATATGTGATCGTGTAAGTTCACGATGCTGTTGTGGACTGTGACTTGGGTTCACAATGCTGTCGAATTTATTAGGCTCCCTTGCCAAAGTAAGAATGTACGTTCACAATTCTGGTAAAATTCATTCCACCCCCTTAGAAGAATGTAGGCCTATCACAATTCTGGTAAAATTCATTCCATCCCCTTAGCTACATTTAAAGTGAACCCCAAGTTGTTTGCGAGATGGACAGGGATCACAATACCCGACAGGATGCATAATGGCCGAGCACCGGCGAATATCCCACATGGCTGTGCCTGCGTCATTCTAAGCAGTTCTAAGCAGCCTTGCCTACGAAAGGGGCTGCGAATGTCTGATTTGACGCCAGCTCCAACATCAACCTAAAAAGTTGCTCATCAGCTGGCAACCTGTAGGCTACACCCTCGTTGAAGTTAACAAGCAATCCTGTTAATTACCGCTGCCTAAAATGTGTGTGAAGTGGAAGTGCACTGTTGCGAGATGGACAGTGACCACCGCAGATCATTTTGGTTGACAATTAGGTAGCCTACCATCGCCAAAAATATGGAATTTGTGGCTGTGTAAGTTCACAATGCTGGTCAAATGCATTACACCCCCTTCACTGAATTTAAAGTTAACCACAGTTGCGAGATGGACCTCAAAGCGCAACAGCAATGTAGGCCTACGTGAACTGATTAACAACGGTGAATAGTGATTTCCCATGAGGAATACGGAGAGGAAAATGCACTTCAGCCGACAGCGCCAAGACCAACCAGTGACCCATGACAATAATGCATACCATCGTAGGCAAAAAATAGGCCTAACCCTTCTTTGGTTGTTTAGTGCTGTTGGTCAAAATCATTACATTCCCTTCACTAATTAGGCTGCAGTTCTAGCGCGTGATTACAAGCTTTCAAGTAGGTTGATTTTTACCTTTTGCGCATAAGGCTAGATTAGGTTAATAGGGCCTGCTATAACCTAATAGCCTAAAACATTCGCCATGAGTCTGAGAGGGATGTTTAAATTGACAACGATATTTGCTTTTAATTTGTCATGAGGCTTAAAGCTATCACTCTATAGCCTATTTAGAGAAGTTAACAAGCACCTTAATTACAAACAACCTTCATTACAAAAAGCACAGGCTATTTCATTTTGGTCGACGTTCATCAACATCAAAAAACACGTGTATTTTGTATGATGTTCAGGGTCTGTTTCTAGGTTGTTTTGATGTCGTTGGGGGAGGGGGATGTAGAAGTGGATGCGCAGTGGAAAAGTTTGGAAAGCCAAGGCGAACGACGTCGCACCTGAAGTCGCATCTGAAAGATATAGCGTTTGGTTGTCAACTTTTCAACTTTGTCAATCGGAACACGAAACCATCCGAAAAGTGTTTTAAGAAGTTTAAACAGACACACCACATTCTCTCGGACGTGTCGGATTTTATTCTAGGACGTTAATCCTGGTGGTTCGCCTATCGGAATATCCTTGAAAAGGTGAGTTGATAATTATTGGGTCCTTCCACGCCAATCCAACACATCTTTATTATATAGGCCTACTTGCGTCTCATTTTGAACCTATCTATTAGGCTATCCTATGGGTGCTCCTTTGATATAGGCTAGCCTAGTAATAATCATTTCCAATTCACAATCTAGTAGGCCTAGGCCTGGAGAGATGGGGGGGCGTTTTAGTCGGCCATTGTTTTGTTTTTATTTTGGACGAAAGTTTCTCGGGGTAGCGTAGCCTACAGCTGTACTGGGCTACTTAAATGGATTGTATGCCCTATCTCCTGCAACATTTTCATGTTTGAACTACATGATCCCACAAACGTCCCTCAATTATTGTAGGCGGTATTTTGTTGTGCTCTGTAGGCCTATGCCTTCAAAAGACCTAGCTACTCTAGGCTCTTAGGCTAAGTGTTTTCTTTATGAGATTAGAAGCACGTTCATAAAAAAATCAATATGAGCAAGGACACAGATAGAGGTCTGATGGAGCAGATGTCTGCGAGGTCTCGATACCCTAGATTTTAATTCCCACTCACTTGTAGGCCTATGCAGAAAACGCATTTCTTTCTTGGAATGTTGATGGAAATGGCGCCTCCGCGGGCCCTTTTGGATCCCGCGGCAACGAGAGTAGGCTACATAATGCAAGACATAGATGATGCTATTTTTTCTCCCATTCATTATTACTTTGCAATTACATCTCCATCATGGCCAGTATGTAGCAAGTGGTAGATGTACACCTCCTCCGGTTACTGCTACAACTACTGCGTCAACAACAACAACAACAACCACCTATTACTAGGCTACTGCTGCTGCTACTAATAATAATAGTAATGATAATAATGATGATGATGATGATGATGATGATGATGGTTATGATTTAGTCATAGTAGAGTAGTAGTATAGTAATAGCAGTATGTCAAATAGCCTATTTCTTCTTCTAATAGGCCTAGGCCTACTTCTATTTTTAGAATAATAATGATGATTATGATTTAGTTATAGTAGGCTATAGTAACAGTAGCAATAGTAATAGTTGTGTAATAAATAGCAGCATCAGGTATTATTCTGAAAGCACATGAAACGTTTTTCACTCATTTCACTGTGAGATCTGAATTTTTAAAAGTAAAAGAGTTAGTGTTAATGCTGAATGAGCACACTCCAATGAAAGCAGAGGAGTTTATCTTCTTAATACAACTCATTCCATGTCTTTATGTGTTCCAGAGGCTGAGATATTTAATTTTTCATAGGTGTTTTCAACTAATTGTTTTTTTTTTTTTAATCTAAAAAACCGGCAGGCATTGGGGAGATTTTCTAAAAACTGGCTAAGGCACCAATGGGTTAAAGAGGTGTAAAATAGTCCTACAGTATAATTTATAATGTTATTATTTTGCTAATGAATGATTTTTTTTAACAGGTAACATCTTAAAGTATAAGTGTACATGCATTTCAACCTCATGCTATGAAATCATTTTTAAGCATGTAAATGCGTATTAGTTACTGTTACTGATTGCTTTTCTTTATTTCTATTTCAAACAGATTCAGTTCACAATCATGCCATGGACAAATTCTGTAAGTATGTGATAATGATGACAGCAGAATCAACAACACATTAGAGAAAAAAACAGGGCAATAAAAACAAAAATTGTCATTCAAGAACAGTACATATGAGTCAACTGACGCAGGATGAGGCCACTAAGGTTGCAGAGAAGTCAACA
Source organism: Engraulis encrasicolus (assembly GCF_034702125.1). Classification (NCBI taxonomy): domain Eukaryota; kingdom Metazoa; phylum Chordata; class Actinopteri; order Clupeiformes; family Engraulidae; genus Engraulis; species Engraulis encrasicolus. The sequence continues at coordinate 1,348,471 of NC_085864.1, forward strand.
GAGGCTGCAGACAAACGCCGTGCTGCAGCAAGAGACCGAATGCGTCAAAGGAGGCAACAGGAGTCGACAGAGGCTGCAGATAATCTGAATGCCACAGCAAGACCTCAAATGCCTCAACGGCTACAAGAGGAGCTGCCAGAAGCTGGAGACAAACGCCGTGCTGCAGCAAGAGCCCTAATGCGTCGACGGAGGCAACAGGAATCAACTGAGACTGCCGACAATCAACGTGCTGCAGCAAGAACCCGAATGCGTCAACGGAGGCAACAACAGTCGACCAAGACTGCAGACAATGAACGTGCCGCAGCAAGAGCTCGAATGCGTCAACGGAGGCAACAACAGTCGACCAAGACTGCAGACAATCAACGTGCTGCAGCAAGAGCTCGAATGCGTCAAAGGAGGCAACAGGAGGCACCAGAGGCTGCAGACAATCAACGTGCTGCAGCAAGAACCCGAATGCGACGACACAGGCAAGAGGAGTCAACAGAGGCCGCAGACAAGCGGCGTGCTGCAGGAAGGGCTTACATGCGTCAACAGAGGCAAGCAGAGTCAGCAGGGGATGCAGACAAACGACGTGCTGCTGGAAGAGAGCGAGAGCGTGTGCGTCGTCAGAGGCAGGAAACCTCCGAAGATGCTGTGACTCGTCGGTTGATGGAAAAAAAGAGATCCCAAGATCGCAGAGCACATAAGAAAAAACGGAGGCAACAGGAGTCCGCAGAGGTTGCTGACAAACGCCGCGCAGCAGCAAGAGCTCGAATGCGTCAACGGAGGCAACAACAGTCGACCAAGACTGCAGACAATCAACGTGCTGCAGCAAGAGCTCGAATGCGTCAAAGGAGGCAACAGGAAACAACAGAGGCTGCAGAGAGTCGGCGCGCTGCAGCAAGAGCTCAAATGCGTCAACAGAGGCAAGCAGAGTCAGCAGGGGATGCAGACAAACGACGTGCTGCTGGAAGAGAGCGAGAGCGTGTGCGTCGTCAGAGGCAAGAGGAGTCAACAGAGGCTGCTGACAATCGGCTTGCTGCAATAAGGGCTCAGATGCATCGACTGAGGCAAGAGGAGTCAACAGAGGCTGCAGACAAGCGGCGTGCTGCAGGAAGAGAGCGAGAACGTATGCGTCAGAAGAGGCAGGAAACCTCCGAAGATGCTGTGACTCGTCGGTTGATGGAAAAAAAGAGATCCCAAGATCGCAGAGCACATAAAAAGAACCAGAGTATCGATAAATGTGCGTCTGTCTTCAAATCTAAGATAGCAGAAGGACCCATTTATGCCTGTTGTTGTTGCCACCGTCTGCATTACCGCTCTTCAGTTGTAGAATTTAAAGTTGACAAATATTACAATAACAAATTAATTGAGGATGTGATCACAGCAGGCAGCACAATGCTAACCCATGGCAAATCATGGGTATGTCAGACTTGTCATCATACAATGAAACGAGGAAAGCTCCCTATCCAATCATGGCTCAATGGTTTGGCACTTGATGAAATACCACCAGCACTAGCTGACCTAAGGCCTTTGGAGCAGCGACTGATCAGTCAAAGAATCCCTTTTATGAAACTCGTGGGACTGCCAAAAGGAGGACAGAAGGCCATCCACGGTAGTGCAGTAAATGTCCCGTCCAAATTGCACCCGGTTGTTTCTTTGCTGCCAAGGCTTCCCAATACAGCTGAAGTTGTGGCTCTAAAGCTAAAGAGAAAGCTCTGTTACAAAGGACACTACATGCAAGAATATGTTAGACCAAAAAGGGTGATGGAGGCACTCATCTGGTTGAAGCAAAACAACCCTCTCTATAAAGACATTGATATCTGCTCAGATTGGGAAAACATGTGGGAAAACCAGGACCCAGAGTTGTGGCAGGCAATCGCCAACGCCAGCACTGAGAGTATGGAAGGGAACGAGATGACATCACCTGCTCCCATGTCACCCCCGCCAACTGGAGATAATTATGTCATTCTAGCACATTTGGCAAAAACACACAATTTGAAAATAAAACAAGTTCCTGGTGATGGCAACTGCTTCTTTCATGCTGTCTCTGCATCCATTTCTTCACTTGGAATGCAATACCTCAGTGGGCCTGAGATAAGACAAAGGCTCATTAACTACCTTGAGGTATCACCTTTCAAACAGCAGTATGGTGGCTTTCTGCAAATCATCAACAGCCCACATCAGTCAACTGGACACGAGACCCAAATTCAGCAGCAGAAAAGAGCTTTTGACAACTATATTGATGCACTAAGACATGGTGCATGGGCAGACAACTTGACAGTCCAGGGGGTTGCTGATATGTTGAATCTCAATATCCATGTCATGAACACCATTACCCCAGAATGGCCACATGATGTTCATCCCAGAGGACACAGAAGTGACAACACAATAACAATTGGGCTGATGGGTGAGCAGCATTATGTAGCATTAGAAGATGTTCCATCTCAAGACACAGAAGAAGCAGAAGCCATAAACAGACAGCAATTAGAGGAGGACGAAGAAGACAGAATACATTTTGAACACACAAGTCAACTGCGAGGAATACCATACGACACCCTTCTGCAGCAGGAACAGGTAGCTGATGGAAACGATACATTTTCCCTAGCACCAGGTGAGACTGAAAAGCCCTGTCCTTTCCTCACAGACGAACATTTTGAAGAATTGGCAAATCCATCCAAATACCCATTTGGGCGAGGAGGATTGTCACAAGAGAGAGAATTTAAAATAACACCAAGGAAGTACTTCAACCAGCGGTTGCTCAACCAAGATGGGAGATTTGCTAGTGATATTGACTACTTGCTTGCAGCCCAATATGCAATTGAGGCCAAACAGGTCAGTGATAACATTCAAATATCTTTAAGGCAAACAAGAGGTCACATCTTCCAGACCAGGAGAGTAAATGCAGGCCTTATGAAGATCTCAGACAATGTTCAGGCCATGATCCGCACAGATACCGCATTCAAATTCATGAAAAACATTCGAGGGTCCCCTGCATACTGGAATTCTGTACTGTTGGATTTGTTAGCAATGGTGCGCCAACTTGGAATACCGACTTGGTTCCTAACCTTGTCAGCAGCTGATATGCAATGGCCAGAAGTAATTCAGAGTATTGCACATCAGTATGGACAACACTTCACCGCTGATGACATCAAGAAAATGTCATGGGAAGAAAAAAGCAGATGGCTCCGGTCCAACCCAGTAACTGCAGCCCGCCAGTTTAAACATCGTTTGGACACATTTTTCAAAGAATTCATTGGGGGAAGTGCACATCCAATTGGACAGCTACAAGACTACATGATTCGTATTGAATTTCAAGCCAGAGGTTCTCCACATGCACACACCATTCTATGGATGAAAGATGCACCCAAACTCAACGTGAACAGCGATGAAGAAGTTGCAGCTTTTATCAACAAGCATCAAACATGTGCCATTCCAGGAGAAGAAGATGATGACTTAAGACAGCTTGTCCTGTCTCTACAGAAGCATGTCCACTCAGCTACATGCAGGAAACGTGGGAACTGCAGATTCCACTTCCCTCATTACCCCTCAGCTGAAACTGTTATTGCACGGCAACCAAATGAAGAAGACCCTGTGGTTTTTGCAAATTTGATTAAAGCCAAAAAAGAAGCTTTTCGGAAAGTACATGAAGTCATGGAGGACAAAGATGTTCCAGAGAATATCTCACTACAACATTTGTTGCAAAAAGCCAGTGTAGACGCTCCAACATATCAACAACTTGTGAAAGTCATGGTCTCTGGAACACAAATTGTCCTGCGTCGTAAACCCTCTGAAAGATGGATCAACCAGTACAATCCCCATATCCTCAAAACCTGGCGTGCAAACATGGATCTGCAGTTCATCACAGACCCCTACTCTTGCATCACATATGTTACCAGTTACATGACGAAGAGTGAAAGGGCCATGAGCGAACTACTCAGAAAAGTGGCTGAAGAAAACAATGACAAAGACTTGAGATCACAACTGCGAAAAGTGGGTTCTGCTTTCCTGAACAACAGAGAGGTCAGTGCTCAGGAAGCTGCTTACAGAATACTCTCACTGCCACTGAAGAACAGCAGCAGAAAAGTGGTGTTTGTCAACTCAGCCCCCCAAGAAAAGCGAGTGTCCCTGCTAAAGCCACAAAAAGTTCTCCAAGAAATGAATGATGAAGACGAAGACATCTTTTGTACTTCCCCAATTGACAGGTATGCTGCTCGACCAGATGAATTGGAAGACATGTCCCTTGCTGAATTCTCAGCAACATACACAACTGGAAGACAAAACTCTCCAGAAGAAGCCATAGACCACATCCCTGATGTGTTACATGACAATGATGATGATGGCAATAACTCTGATGAAGCCGACAACACACTCCCTACTGTTATCACTCTGCGCAACGACCTGGGATACATGAAAAAACGCCAACGGCACTGCATCATCAGGTTTCATAAAGAAAAAAAGGAAGGACAAGACAAGTATAGGAACCTGCTCATGCTCTACTACCCCTGGCGAGATGAGGTTGCTGACTTAAAAGGCGACTTCCCCTCATATCAAGAACACTATGAGCATGTCAAAAACACAGTGCATACAAATGAAGCAAAGTTCAGTGTGAATGCTGATCAAGTGGACCAAGCATATGAGGACTTCCAAAGGATGGGTCCTCCAGAAGATGCCTGGGATCAGTTGGCACCAAATGTGGAATTCCAGCGGGCTGAACAAGAAGATGAAGGCGTCATTCAAGAAAGAGACCTCCCACAGGAAGATCAACTAAGCAATGTTGACCTAACCCAGGATGCGTCATCAAGTCATCAGTCAGAACTTCATGCTCGTTTCACAGCAGAGCTTAGTAAGGTCCTGATGAGCTCTGAGGAGTATAGAGCCATGATGCGCTCATTGAACAACAAACAAATGGAAGTTGTTATGTTTCACAGAAGATGGTGCAAAGATGCAATCATTGCCCTGAAAAATAACCAACCAATGCCACAATACAAAGTATTTCTCAGTGGGCCTGGAGGAGTGGGGAAGAGTCACATTATCAAACTCATACACTATGAGACAATGAAGCTTCTGAAACCACTCTCTGGACATTTTCAGCCTGATGAACTTCCAGTTATGCTAACTGCATTCACTGGAACGGCAGCATTTAACATCGAGGGTATGACATTGCATTCCGCACTTGGATTTACCTGTGGACCCAAAAAGCAAAAGCAATATCAACCAGCAGGTAGTGAAAAATTGAACACACTCCGCTCTCGCTTGGGGAAGCTGAAACTCCTAATTATAGATGAAGTGTCTATGGTTGGGGCAGATCTCCTCTATCACATCCATCGACGCCTTCAAGATATCTGTGGAAACTCTGACCCAGATTCTCGATTTGGAGGAGTCAGCATATTAGCTGTAGGGGATCTGTATCAGCTGCAACCAGTTGGGCAAAACCATGTTTTCGACCTCCCATCAGACCCCTATGCCCGCTTACATGGATCACTATGGGAGGAAAACTTCAAATTGATGGAACTCACAGAGAGCATGCGGCAACAAGATGACCAACGCTTTGCCCAGCTTCTGATGAGGGTCAGGACGGATTCCTGCACAGAAGAGGATGTCACTGCTCTCAAAACAAGAGTCATCACCAAAAAATCTGCTTGCTACCCAGCAAATGCCCTTCATGTATTCAAAACAAACAGAGAAGTTGATGAGCACAATGAGGAACACCTGAAAAAAATCTCCAACCCAGTTTTCAAGATCAAAGCTATCGATCACAAAAAGGATGTCCATACAGGCCTGATTGATGTTGAAATTTCCACCAAAGCATGTGACACTGGTGGCCTCAGAGAAATTGTGTCTGTGGCAGTAGGAGCTAGAGTAATGGTGACTGTCAACATAGATGTCTCACAAGGCTTATCTAATGGAGTTTCTGGCACAGTTGTTGGAATTGACAGCACTGGAACAAATGTTAATACAATCCTGGTTAAATTTGACAGTGACCGTGTTGGCAAACAGGCCATCTCTAACAGCCAATACAAGCAATCATTTCCTGAAGCCGTACCCATCAAAAGACAAGATGTTCAATTTTATGCTGGATGGGGCAGAAGATCTGTTGAAGCAAAAAGAAGCCAATTTCCACTCTCCTTGGCTTGGGGATGCACCATACACAAGGTCCAAGGCAAGACATTGGAACAGATTGTTGTGTCCATGCAAGGAAAACGACCCTTCATGCCAGGCCAGGCTTATGTTGCCCTGAGTCGGGTCAAACGCATGAACAACCTTTTCCTGCTAGGATTTGATGAAGCAGCCATTCGCACAAACCAAACAGTCATCTGCGAAATGGACCGCCTTCGACAGGAAGAGAATTTGATGTGCTTCCCTGTTTCAATTCCCTCAAGTGCTCAGCAAGGATTGCAAATCAAGATGCTCAATATCAGATCCTACTTAATGCATGAGCAAGACTTACAAATGGACAGCCGCTTACAACAAACAGATGTGTTCTGTTTTGTGGAAACATTCCTGCATCCACATCAACAAATAACACCAATTCTACCAAACTCTAAAGTCATCAGATCCGACAGACCAGTTGAACTAGGACGTGGAGGTGGTCTGATGACTGTCGCAAAACAGGACATTTCACCTGAGGAGATGACATTCGAAATCGCAGGCCTGGAGTACAGTGCCGTCTCAGTGAAGGCCTTTTCAAAAGAGATCTTCATAATCACCATTTACAGATCTCCATCCAAACCCATTGCCACCACAATCAAAAAGTTGCAATCCCTTATATCATCTCTCAGAACAAATATACCAACTGTCATCCTTGGTGACTTCAATGTATGCCTTCTACAATCACCCAACCATGACCTCCTGAAAGCAATGCAGCAATTAGGCTTCAAACAACTTGTCAGAGGACCAACTACTGACTATGGAAGTCTACTTGATCATGTCTATATCAATCAAGACCAGTGTCCTCAAGTCAGTGTTACAGACTGTTACTTTTCTGACCATGATCTCATTTCTGTATCTTGGATCTTTTAGCAAGACATTCAAAGAGCACTTCAGTTAAAAAAAACCCACTATGATCAGCTATCAAACACCCAGAAAACAGTAATATCTGTATCACATTGGACACATAGTTCAAAATTTGTCTTTCTTAATAGAAACTGAAGCGTGTCAGCAAACTGAACCACGACAGTGCCCCACCAGCCATCATGATCACCCTCTACAGAGGAACCATTGAGGGCATCATCACCAGCTGCATCACTGTATGGGGAGGGAGCTGCACTGACAACAACAGGAAAGCCCTGGTGCGTATAGTGACCACAGCTGGGAAGATCATCAAGGCACCTCTCCCCTCCTTGCAAGACATCTACTCCACCAGCCTCACCCGCAAAGCCCTCACAATTGTGGGGGATGAGACAGTCTCCTGCCCTCTGGAAAGAGGTACAGGAGCCTCCGGTCCAGAACCACCAGACTGGCGAATAGTTCCGTCCATCAGGCCATCAGAATGCTGAACTCCCTCCACCCCCTACCAACATGGACTGCTCCAGCCAACAGGCAGACAAGAAGCTAAGACCCTGCAACCCCCCACCCCCCAACTGACACACTCACTCTCTCTCTCTCCCCCTCTCCCTCCCTCTCTCTCTCTCCTTCCCCCTCTCCCCCCTCTCCCTCTCACACACACACACACCACAACACGCACACGCACACTCACACCACACCACAAAACACACACACACACACACACACACACACACACACACACACACCACAAAACAAAACACACACACACACACACACACACACACACACACACACACACACACACACACACACACACACACACGGAACTGCTCCATGTGACTGCACCTTAGAAGAAGAACTGCTTGCACTATGAGACTTGAACCTATGAACTATGCTGCTAAATGCTGCTACTTGACCACTGGACTACAATGGACCATGCAGGACTGCACACTGCACATTGTGTAGTATACAAAGCCTTAACTTCCACTATTGGACTGGACCTGCAATACCCCACAAGAACACACACACACACACACACACACACACACACACACACACACACACACACACACACACACACACACACACACACACACACACATGGTACTGCACCATGAGAATGCACCTTATCTGCACTACCTCAGTCCTACAACTTAAGACAATAAAACATGCAACTTGCTTACAATGCGGCCACCCCAAATCTATTTCGTTTATTTAACTATTGTTATTACTACTGTTACTACGTATTGCTATTATCACTGTTATTAGAGCTATTTTCTATTATTGTAATGTCTACATTTTATATTTATCTATAACTTATTTTTACATGTTCAATGTTGAATGTTACATGTTCATTTGTACTGTATTTATTATTGACCACTTTTTGTTACCAGTCCATCACTGTTACCTGTCCTGTCTTGCACGTTCTGTCAGTCTGTAAAATGTCAGTCTTGTGTATGTCTTTGTCCTGGTATAGAGAGAATATGCAATTTCATTTTCCTTGTATGTCTTGTACATATGAAGAAAGTGAAAATAAAAGCTGACATGACTGACTTGCTTTCTTAATGTTACTCAGCTAAAGTTTGGTTTCTGTATCTTTCATATTTATCAAAACCTTCAAAGTTTATTTTCAGTGATTGACATAAAAACACATTAGCTTGCCAGGGGACACCAATATACGAACCATTGTTGAAAAACAATTTGTGAACTTTGTGAAAATGTGTTCTTTATATTACTTTCTACATCGATCTTGCTCAATGCTACATGACCACAATGTGGTGTCTAATCTGTAAACTTTTCGTTGTATATAATATATATAGTGTAAATATAGGCTAATATTTGACCTTTCTTTCACCTTCAATAAAATAAAACCTATAACCTACAAATGTTGTTGTTTGGGTTATTTTCAAATGTAACACTTTCTCTTCAATAACATTGAAGAGACCTTTTATCACTTTCAAACCTTGATGAAAATTGTAGGCTGCATATTTTTGGACACTTTGCAGTTAAATTGAATTAGGCCTACTAGAACTGATGTGCACAATTTAGATTATTCGTCCTTAGACTTTCTAATCCTCCTTTCTCTTTATATTATATTGAATGGCAAACTTCCTCAACTTTCTCAAAACAAAAGTTAAACAAATCACACACTCATATATGTGCACAGTAGTATCAACATCCTTGGCGGAGGTCTGCACACTCTGGGTGCTTTTCTAGTTATGCCTAATAACTTGGGCCTGGAATGGGCCTTTTTAGATTGGATGACAAACAAAGAAAACGTTATAAAGAAGAAGAAGAAGAAGAAAAAGAAGAAGAATGAGGAGAAGAAGAAGAATTAGGAAGAAGAAGAAGAAGAATAAGGAGGAGGAGGAGAAGTGAGAATGGTATATACTACACAGTATATCTTAACGGGAAACATGAGAGAAGAGTAAAGTGATGAGCATTAGAAAGCATATGACAAAATGACAAGAAAGATGTATAGGAGCAACAGGCGCACCAACATGCTGAACAGGATTTTCCATTTGTTGTTGTGATCACACAGGTATAATTCAACCTCTGCAATTAACCCATGCAACATGTGTGTTCAGCCATAGCAACTACGGCATTCTCACTGACTGCACCTCACTTACAGGGGAGAATGGAGCAGAGTGTTCGTCATTCACTCCCACCACCACCTACTTTATAGGCCTACAATACATGTTCACTCAGGGAATTGAACAATGCCAACAGTAGGCTAACAGCAGCAGAAGATGGAGGAGGAGGGAGGCAGGAGTGTTCGTCATGCCCTGTCGTTGTTTGAGAATTGAACCAGTGAGCAGCCCTTGACAAATACCAAAGTACCGCATGGGGAGGGCACCTTTGTTGCACGGGAGGCTGAGTGCTACTCATTCACTCACACCACCCACATGTCCATGTGGGAGAACTGCACCAGAGAACATGTACTGCAGGTTCAGCACCTGAACTGCTAGCTGAGCATGGGGGCAGTGCTATGATTGACCCACCTTTGTAGTGGTAGGGTGTGTGGTGGAGGAGTGTTCATTCACTCTAACCCTTAAATGCTTGCCTACTGTAGTGTGGGGAGGACTTTTGTTACAGGGGGCAATGGAGTGGAGAAGGGAATTGAACATAAGAACGGTGAATACCTGAACTGTAACAGTAGTTGAGTATGGGGGCGGTGCCATGCTGAGGGCACCTCAGTCGCAGGGTGGCTGGTGGAGGAGGAGTTTTCATTCACTCTCACCACCGATATGGGCAGTCATGGATAAGCGATAGGTTGTCCGACCAGTAGCCCAAGGGTGGCCGGTTCGACTTCCGACATACCAGGTTCGTGGGGGGAGTAATTAACCAGTGCTCACCCCCTCCTGTTCCATGACTGAGGTACCATGCTCAGGGTCCAGCCACACTGCTCCCTCGGGGCACCTTTGGGGGCTGGCCCTTTCAGTGGTGAGGCATAAATGCAATTTTGTTCTGTGCAGTGTGGAATGCTATGTCACAATAAGAATGGGAGTTTGAGTTTTCCAGGTGGGCTTTCATTTGCATATGTCAATTTGGGATAAATGGACCACAGTGCAGCCTTGCACAACTGCTACCAGAGTGTTGGTAGGGCACCCTTGCTGCAGGGGAGGCTGAGTGCTGATCATCCACTGCATCACAGAGTGTGTTTTAATCACTCCCACCACCCACATGTCAATGTGGGGAACTGAACTGGCGAACACCTGAGGATGCTGGTAATTTCCTTTCCTCAGAGCACCTCAATGCCTATTCATACCTTACATATGGGACGAATTTGAATTGTTTCACACGTAACCATTCATTTTGTAAATAGATTGCCATGGAATCGAGGAAATTAATTGATGTATATCAAAAACAATTCGGAGAAATGTGCCACATATCGAAGACGACGATTATAGATCATCTGAACAGAAATACATGTGTAGCAATTTACCAAATGCAGGGTATGAATCGGGCATAAGTGTCAGGGGAGCATGTGGGAGAATGCTGGTCATTAAGCTTTCCCCATCTGCATGTCAAATATGGGAATTGATCTGAGAACCCTCTGCTGCAAGTCCAACACCTTCTTTGCTAGTGCATGACTTCTGCTCATCGAGTAACGGTTAGTGACTAACCTATGCGAGACTATTGAAAAAAGGACATGTGATAAAAAATGGTAGCTAGTTTACCTATGTGATGTGAAATGTATGTTAGTTCGCCTTACGCAGTGGTGACAACACTGCTCTGTAAAACTAGTCAATAAAAAACACATAGTCAAGCAGTGGTCCGTTTCTCGATTCTTGTCGTTGCTAACCGTCTTAAGACCGTCTTAAGACGTAACACCATTCCCTTGGATTTAGTGGTGAGTGTTGCTGTCGGGAGCAAAGAAACTCAAGAGAAAGAACAATCTCTTGGCGGGGAATGCTTTGGCCACGGTGTAGTACGGGGGCGTTGCCTGAGGACACGAGTGAATGGAAAATTTACTCCCTTGCGCATGGTCATTGGTCAGTGGGTGAGATGGATGCCATTTTCGTACTCCCTTGCACATGGTCAGTGGGGGCGACACCATGATGGATAATTTGTGGCCAAGTAACGGCAGCTGTTGGTCAGCAGTAATTGCTGGGGGTAATTAAGGACAGCTGACAGACATTCACGCTGTCCTATGACCTGTTCCACAGTGAATACAATTTCCGTACTCCCCTCGCCATCATTTCCTACTACGCTGTTATGACGTGAGTACGCCCTCTTGTCTCAAGCCTCTTTGGTCGGGAGAGAGAGTTGAGTCGCTCTTACGAAGGACGTTGCTAACATCGTTAGCAAAGACGCTTTCGAGAATGCCACCCCAGGTGTACTGTATATGGGCTGACAATCAGTAATTATCCTTAAAGGTGCACTGTGTAGAAGGGTGACCACAGTGGGTACTGCAACTATGCTGCTCATTGAAACTGGGCTGCCTATTGCCACATTTGATCTTTTCATGAATGTTTACTAATAAACTAGTATTTACTAGTATGGCTAAAGTACAGTAATTTTTGCAGCTAAAAATATCTATTTCTGGAAATTCATAATGGCGGACCATGGAGAAGATCCCTCTTTTCATGTATGAAAAATGCAATTTTCCCAGCCATAATGAATACTTAGAATTTGATAGTGGTGGGAAGTATTCATGCAAAAGGTAACATTAGTGAATGGGTAGCATGAATTGGAAATAAAAAAACAAAAAATCTTACACAGAGCACCTTTAAAGGATTTATCCAGAGATTAAATCATATTGTGATGTTCGTTGCATGTTTGGGAATAAATACCATTACTGGCGAGCCAAATTCCCATCAATCGGATGTCTTTTGAAAAAGTTTGATCTTACGACATTAGCGACATTAGCCATGTTGGCCTTGCTACATGTTTGATGCGAGAATATGGCTAAATCGCAACATTTAAGACTCATACAGTTCCAAACATCACAGTTACCTGGTAGTGCACAAAAGGCCCCTAAACTCTTCATGTCTTCAAGAAAGGTGTGCAAAAGTAGCTTTGCGAAACCATCTTTGATGTGATGCAGCGCCGCCATGGTTCCATGTCGTTATCTAACCTCCGTCCTTGCCTAGTGTTTGTGGCCTCATGCTTTGCTTATGTCCACGCCTCTACACAGAGAACACAAAGTTTCTCCACAGTCAGCCTGAGCCTAGACACAACTTTTTTGGGACAAGTTTTTACAACATTATGTTGACGTTGTCTGCCAAGGCATTAACGATGAATAACTTCTACTCTGCAGTATGGCATTACACTGCCCCACTCTCCCAAAAGCCCTGTAGGATCAGCTAGAGGCTAATACGAAACCAAAGCGGTAAATCCTGCTGTGATCATATCATCATGGTCTTTGTCTTCCTCCTTTGTGTATTGCTCTTCAGCTCAGAGACAGCTGCAGGCAAAAGGAAAAAAAAGTTTCTCTTCAAGTGTCATCCTGCAATGAGCTTGAGTCTTGAGTCTGAATCGGAGCAGCCTAATTAAGACGAATGAATCATAAATCAGCTGTTGCATGCATTATTGATTAATGTGTCATGTTGGGGGCTATTCTGATTCAGATGTGAGGTTGATGTGGACACAGAATGATTTGTATGATCTGCAAACTTCAGATAAGTCTATGAGGAATAAAGGTCTGCACCGGCGCTTGTATACCCTGCTCAGACATACAGATGGAAGCCATGGGTTCCTAATACCATAATTAGGGAATGTATGTGTAGGCCAAATATGCAATGGACAGTATTTAGTAGTTAGAATACTATTTACCTACAATATTGGTAAAATATGCTGAACCTTCTTTGGCCTTTAGGCCACCAACAAATCTCTTCGCAATGATAAAACAAATTATTTTTGGCAATACGAAGTGAAAATGTTCACACTAACCAAAAGGTCATTAGTAGCACGTCTAACTTTGATATGTACGCTGAACACACATATAGAGACAGAAAAAACACCATCCATGCAGAAACTATTCTATTTTCAGACTGTGGACACTATTGTTTGCTTTAAACAAGCAGTACATGCTGAAGTCGTGAACTGTTGACCCTCTGCTGTGCTGTGTTGTGCTCTGTGTGTGTGTGTGTGTGTGTGTGTGTGTGTGTGTGTGTGTGTGTGTGTGTGTGTGTGTGTGTGTGTGTGTGTGTGTGTGTGTGTGTGTGTGTGTGTGTGTGTGTGTGTGTGTGTGTGTGTGGTATATTTAGCACTCTCGCTTCACTGATGAGACATAATGTAAGATGCTAATGGGCGAGAGAGTCGCAGGCTGAATCAGACAACAAAGACAGCGCATAACAGCCAGCGCAATGTATTTACAAATATATCTTGTGTTGAAGTCCCAATTCTCAGCTACCTGACAACTGAACTTTTGGCTCTACTCTGTGGAATATGTTGTTATTTTTCTATCCCGTTGCTGCACGGTGGAAAATAATGTGCAAGGTGACAGACGGGGAGGAAAATGGCTCATTTTAAGAAATGATAGCATTGAAGGGACAGAAAAATGAGTATTTCCTGTACACCGACTACTAGACACTATTCAAGGCAGACACTATTGAGATGTCTGATGTTGAATCTTGCAGACAACGGGGGAAACAAACGAACAGTGCAACACTACTAAGAAAACAAAAAAACATTGTTGATGATGATGGCGAAATAATAATTGTATAGGCCTATTTTTCAGAGAGCACGGCCAGCATAACATAATGTTTTGCAGACCTTCATTGGAATCTGTATACTCTAACAGTGAGAGGAGAATTGGTTACATGTGGATGGATAAAAGCTTTCTACAAAGTTTATTTATTCAACATGCTGTGGGCCACTAAGGTCAAATCTTAACTGAACTGTAAAGTAAACAGTGGATGCACTGAATTGACAGGTCATAGCAACATGCCTTGGTACTACTGTGGTGCAAATAGCTTGAGAGGGAGGCAAAGATGAGGAGAAAAAAACAGGGTGCATGCGTGCGTGCGTGTGTGTGTGAGGGCAAGAGAGAGAGAGAAGGGGGGGAGAAAACCAAGCCATTTAGGTCTAGCAAATTTTAGAAGTGCTCCATAATTTGACCTTTAGGTCCATCACCACTACCCAAAGTCAACAGCACGGCAGGGCGATAATAGCAGGTTATCCAAGGCTAGTCCATATGTGGCATAGAACAGTGCACTTTTCATATATACTGTATACAGAAGATAATCCTGAGTAACGGTGTGTCTGTGCCCCCAGGAAACTTGTGTGTCTCCTGACGCCAGTGCAGGTAAGCTGAGAGGCCTGTGTGTTCAGGTCATGAACACCTTTTCCCTCTCACAGATGACAGCCAGGCTGAAGGCTTCAGCCATCCAAGGAGAAATATGGTTCAAGGTGCTTGCTGAATGAAACATAGGATGTGCACACTGCGACCCTTGTTTCCAGTAATGTCAAGGCTGTCTCCCCTGCTTCGTCTCTCTTTCATTTTTTCCTCACATTGTCTCACTACCTCTCTCCTAATGTTCTCACTTTTTATATTTCTTTCTCTCTCTCTCTCTCTCTCTCTCTCTCTCTCTCTCTCTCTCTCTCTCTCTCTCTCTCTCTCTCTCTCTCTCCTTCTGTCTCTTTTGTCGCAGTACTACCCCCAAGTGCTTTGCGGGGCCCAACTCTGCATTGTGTGTGTGTGTGTGTGTGTGTGTGTGTGTGTGTGTGTGTTTGTGTGTGTGTGTGTGTGTGTGGTGCAGAGAGAGAGACCCCTGTTCTCCTCTGTCCACCCGCTCCCTTTTCGCTCCCAGCCCATTACAAATGAGGGTGACAGCAGGGGAGAAAATAGCCCCATCACTTAACACCAGTGGAGTGTAGGTATGATGGATGGCAGCAAAGTTCCCCTCTAAACTCGGGGCTCTGACCTTGTTGGCGGTGATATTATGTGTTGTATCTCGGCCCCTTTCCTAGATAAAGAGGCCATAGTCATCATACTCCTGAATGGGTGTGTGCTTACGCACCCACTCATACTCATCAAAACCCATAGACCCAGACCCCGGGTGCTCAGTGTGTGTGTGTGTGTGTGTGCGTGTATGCCTGTGTGTGTGCGTGCGTGTATGCCTGTGTGCGCACATGTGTGTGTGTGTGTGTGTGTGGGCGTTTCAGAACCCCGGCGTTCTGCCTTGTATCAATCCTGAGGAAGTTCAGGGACACTTTGGAAATTAAAGCTGGGGGTTTCTTGTCCATTAATACAACGGGAGTGGGAGACTCTTGGGGAATTTGTTACGAGAATTACACCATCTGGGAGGCCTGGAGATGAGAGCAGGAGACGGATGGTTGACCTCGAAGAACACCACTAAGGCCTTATAAAAACATTACAGATTTGATCATCTTCTGAAACGAATGTGATCAGAAATGGCAATACCGGGCCATTTTACACCAACAGTACATGGCAAAATGAAAATGGTCAACATGAGAAATTATTTATCTCATCGGAATTAACCCCTTTGCGCAGAGCCTATGTTATGACCTAACTGTGACGTGTGACCAAAATTGTAATAACCAAGTCTTGAGGCCTTTTTATACCCTACGGAACTGGACGAAATTCATCTTTCCGTGCCACCTATTGCTCCCGGAGTTGCCTCCGTCCATAAAATAGACGTTACGGAATAACTCCTCCAGAGGGCAGAGTCGGTTGGCTAGGGATGGACCGTTGCTGTGGCTGATTTGCGCTAACTTTTAAAAATGATATAGCCCAAATAAAATAGCCCTCATGGAGATGACACACTGAAACAACAAGATTTAAGATTTAAACAAATATTGTTTAAACAAATCCAGGAGGCTTCACGCTGGGTATTTAGGTGTGTTGATGGGAAAACGAGCGTCCTCGGTGCACAAATATAAAAAATAAGCCATGTTTAAAGCAGGCTAGCATGATATTGGAAATATACAATTTCACAAACTCACAGATTATTTCCTTCACTCTTTGTACTCATATTTAAATGTCAAATACTACTCTTCTTTGTCGATTTTTGTGAATTGGTATCTTTCTGACTATACAGCCCCCACAAATTCCTCTGCTCTGTTTCGCCCGGGTCTCAACGGATTGCTAAGCTCTTGACCAACGGACAAACAGGCAGATGAAACGACCCCCAGAAACCGGTGAAAGGGTCAGTTGCAGTAATTACCGTAGGGTATGACTAAGAATAGCGCTTTAATGTATTACTGAAGGCTCAATGGTATAGAAACGTTATGATGTGGTTGTTATGATGAGTCTTTTTAGCAATGAGTGAACGGGCCTACTGGTGAACCCATCTACGCAAAGAGGCTATCTCTTACTAAGTGTGGTGATTTACAACACATAACTACAACGTGACTTATAACACATGTATAAGAATAACAGGAGTATATTTCATACATCTTGAAATTAATCCTTGTTAGGGTCTTTGATTGTCTTTAAATGTAATAACCGTATTCCTGAATGATATCATCTAACACCATTCTTAAGCTCTAAAAGTGGCATAAACCACCTGTTCATTCTAATACAAAACCGTGTTATTTTTATGTGAGAGGTGTTTACTTTATAACAGCCCAAACAAGCTGCTACCTATCACCTGTCGTCAATCTTTTTTTTGAGACGCTGCTCCTGCTGCTGTTTTCGCTATTTGACCTTTTTTAGAGGGCAATGAGCATTTTGGCAAATTTGCGCATCCCTAATGAGCCGGAGCCCTCCACATCCCTCCACCCCTACTCCCCCTCAATCCCCCGCATCCACTACTTGGGGAGTGATGAAGCACACACAGAGCACAAACAGTCACATTGGTCCCTTTGCACTCCGATGTCAGTAGCCTACAGTAAAAAAAAACAGTGTTAATTCAACACTTAGAGAGTACTCTGGGACCAAATGCACTGTAGAAGATATTAAATCATGTTGAATTGCAAGTATTGGAAAGTGATGAATTAGCACTGCATAATTAGCACTGTGTAGCATCACATTCAGTACATTATTCAGTTCAGTGTTAATTCAAAATGTAGAGACAGCCCAACTAAGAAATACTGCATTTCACTCAAGTATTTCATGTAGAATGTGCAAATTCAACATTTAGAGGGTGTGTGGGCAATTAGAAGAGTGTTGAGCTCTGCAAAATTTCTCCGCCACTTTGCCATTACATGACCGATGCTACTTGCTGCTGGAAATACAGTCAGATCATACGTTGGGAAGATGTACCTTATTAATTTCAGCGTAGCATTAAAATACAGTGCAGCCCAACCTGGTTGCCATGGCAGTTAGCATCGCATAACCAATAGAATCTATAGTATAGTGCAGTGCCATGCTGTTGCGGAAGCAGTAAGACCAGCTAAGCTAATAATAGCACAGTAGTTAGCCGTTAGCGGGGGCGTACAGTAAAAGCATAGAGGTTCTGTAACACTGTGTTTTGTTTCCTGACCACCCACCGGTAGAGGAGGATGTAGGTGGTGCATTTTTAATACATATTTTTGGGATTTTGGCTTTATCATGAAAGAGACAGTGAAGAATGGGAAAGGGCAGTATTTCTCAAAGTGGGGCGTAAGCCCCCCTGGGGGGCGCGGAGGTATCTCAGGGGGGGCTTGTGACATCTGATTTTGGGGTTTTTCCCCAACGGAAATGATTTCCTGTCTCGCCAATAAGTCAATATGTTTCAAGCCCTCACCAACATTATATTATTAATTGTCATGAATTTGAATAGCATAGGAAATTAACACACATCTGCATTCGACTGCAGTCCCTCTTTGTTTAATTTCACCAGTCATCACCTTTACTTTGATTCTGCGCAGCGATCGCAAAATCAGTCTGCGCGAGTACTGCTGTTGCTTGGGGGGGCTCGGAAGCATTCAGACCCTCTGAAGGGGGGAATGATGGGAAAAGTTTGAGAACCACTGGGATAGGGAATGAGTGGGAGAGAGAGAGATGGGAAAGGGTTGGGATATGACCTAATCCTAGTAGACTCAAACATGGGTTCCCATGGGGATGGAAGCCCATATGGACGGTTGACTTGCATTGAAAAATTCTCAACCCGTGCAGGGGGCAGTCCCCAATGACGCCCAAAAGGGTGCAGTGTGGCAGGACGATACCATGCTCAGCTCAGCCATGGAGGAGCTTTGGGCTTTGGGCTACAATTCTGATGCCCTAGCTTAGCATGATGTGCCACAGCACCCCCCACATTTTATTTCTTAATTTTTGCCCACAATTTCACATTGAATTTCCACAGAAACTAATTGAAGAGTTGCAAAGTTACCCATGACCTAGGAGATTGAAACACACACACACGCACGCGCGCACGCGCACGCGCACACACACACACACACACACACACACACACACACACACACACACACACACACACACACACACACACACACACACACACACACACACACAAATGGTGTATTTGACCTCTGGGTGACCCCTGAGCCATGCAGGGACTCTGTCGCTTGAGTTGAAATGAAATAATCCAGAGGCATCATGTTTGCTTCCCAGCAGGGGCCTCATGAATCATAGAGCACCGTGAAGAGAAGGGAAGTGCAGTGAAAAACACTCTGGAAGCTGACCGGGGGTGGGGGAGGGCAAAGGGGTTAGTTGTCCCAGGCCCAGGGAGATGGGGGGGAAGAATTGGGTTCTCAATACATTGTGTGCATTGGGCATGGGGCCTTTTCAGATGACTTTTCTCCTTGGCTGGACCAAAGCAGCCAGTGGCCCTGCTTGCAAACAGCACTGTTCTGACTGCATGCACCAGCATTAACAAAAATGCAAAGGGCTAGGCTTCATGGGCAATGGGGTACGTTGTTGCGTGCGTGCGAGCGTGCATGTGTGTGTGTATGATTCTTAAAAAGTCTAAATGTATTTATATGAGCATATCTGTGAATGTATGTGTTTGTATATTGTGTGTGGGTGTGAGAGAGAGAGTGTGTGTGTGTGTGTGTGTGTGTGTGTGTGTGTGTGTGTGTGTGTGTGTGTGTGTGTGTGTGTGTGTGTGTGTGTGTGTGTGTGTGTGTGTGTGTGTGTGTGTGTCCTCTGCTGGGCTAATTTACTGTATTCAACTTAAACACTGAGTAGGCATGTCCTGTGCAGCAATTAGTTCCCATACGTGTATATCTGTGTGTGTGTGTGTGTGTGTGTGTGTGTGTGTGTGTGTGTGTGTGTGTGTGTGTGTGTGTGTGTGTGTGTGTGTGTGTGTGTGTGTGTGTGTGTGTGTGTGTGTGCATGCGCACATGCATGTGTGCGTGTGTGCATGTGTGAGTGTGTATGCATACATATAACTTACTGTATGATATGTGCGCAATGAAGTCCCATACAGTCAATTTTGCATCGTCAATTCAACAGTGAAATTTAACACAATTGCTGTTGATCCTACTCTCTTGAAGTGTTAAATCTGTGTTAAAATACTGCAAAGATTTACTGTGACTATAGTGTATGCAATGCTGGCCATAGGACGGAACAGTTTCTTCATTATTCAGCAGGAAAAGGCACGTAGTTGTTGGCACTGGACCGTTAAACTGCAGTAATAGCCATCGCTGGCTTCATAATTTATGATGAGTAAACCAAAAAGAGCGATGTGCAACTCTCCCAGAAGAAATCAGTGAGGCAGGGCAGTGAGGTAGGTCAACATGCTACAATATACAGTACACACACACACACACACACACACACACACACACACACACACACACACACACACACACACACACACACACACACACACACACACACACACACACACACACACACACACACACACACAAGCATACACACACACACCACCTGTCCTTGAAGCTGGTGATATGTTACTTAACACTCCCACGTTCCGACAACAGTATAACAGCCATAGAGCCGACATGCTGTGTGGAGATTAAACATAACAAACATCCATCTGACCCCCGTGATGGGGGTACAACAACACTGTGAAATTGTTCACAAATGTGTGACTTAACACAAACTCTTTAACTCCTCAACCCCTCTCATCTTCCACCCTACCCCCTTCAAATCAACTTAGAGAGGGTGCCATCGCGAAGGACGGCAGGAGCTCATTATCATGGCAGAAAATGTCATTTTTGACACATGCTCGAATAATATTTTGCTCGCCCTTTCTGGCCTGTAGTAGACTGTCTGAAAAGCGTCACTAGATAAAAAAATGAAATAAATAAAAATGCCAGGCAGCCCACCCAAATAATAGCCCACTGACATACGAATTGCTGTCTGTGTCAGACAGTGCAGTATTTCTGACTTGGATTAGTAAAAGGACTGCTATCGTGCTAAGTAATTTTCTCTTTCTCATTCTCTGTTGCTCTTTTACTTTTCTCTCTCTGTCTGCATCTTCTTCTCTGTTTCATGCTTTCTCTCTTTCACTAGCTCTCTGTGTCTCACACACTCTCACTCAAGCTCAGCCTCTGTGTTTCTCTCTTGATTTCTCTTGCTGTGTGTCTGGCTGGCTGTCTCTCCATGGCTTTATCCCCCCACTCTCCCTCTGTCTGCATGCCCATGGCGTGGGTTTATTTGTTTGTTTATGTATATGTCAGTAAGAAATAGAAAAGGAGGCAGGGATAAAGAGAGAGAGAGAGAGAGAGAGAGAGAGAGAGAGAGAGAGAGAGAGAGAGAGAGAGAGAGAGAGAGAGAGAGAGAGAGAGAGCGAGAAAGGGGGCGGGTCTGCAATTTATGACTTGCTGCCAACAATGCTTAGAGACATTCATAATAGTTGTATTGTTTGGCTACTACAATGGCCCAGTAATATATGGCCATTATTCAATAGATGAGTTGTTGTATGCCATTTACCATGAACGGGTACAAATGGGGAAAAAAGACCAGTAGCAACAAAAGACTGCATGGAGAGGTCCTCTCTGAGGAGTTTGAAATAGTATAACATGAGCAGTGTCAGAATTCGAAAGGAGTTTACATAAATGTGAGCTCAACACGCCATTACTATTTAATGACACTTGGCTCTTGGTGCATTGTTAAAAATGCAAAGCAGTCAGATGTTTGGTGTGTGTGTGTGGGGAGAGAGAGAGAGAGAGAGAGAGAGAGAGAGAGAGAGAGAGAGAGAGAGAGAGAGAGAGAGAGAGAGAGAGAGAGAGAGAGAGAGAGAGAGAGAGAGAGAGAGAGCGAGGGAATGCTCCTGTATTTGTGTGCGTGCGTGCGCATGTTAAGTGTGTGCGCGTGTGTGCGCGCGTGTGTGTGTGCGCGTGCTTGTGCGTGTACGTGTGCGTGTGCATGTGCATGACAGAGAGGGAGCACATTGCTTGGGGAAAAGGCTACAGTATGGTGAAGATGTAAATTGAACTTCAGAATGGCTCCTTCATACTGTAAGGTTCAGAATGCCCTGGGGGCAGCAGGCAAGGCCCACTACATGTCTACCTGTCCACAGCACATATCATGCACATCTGGAGCACAGGAGGAGCATGACTGAAGCTTGCCATTCAGCATGGCATGTCATAAACCGAAAGTACATGTAGCTCTCCTACATCTGCATGCCACTAGGAATGATCTATGGCAGGCCCAGGCCTTGCCGTTTGGAAAAAAAATACTGCAGACAAGCAGAGATAGAGAGAGAGAGAGGGGGGGATCAGTGTCATCCTTATCCTTCACATGGTGTCTATTTTTCGAAGGCTTTTTATCAGCATTGCATGCAGGGAAGCTGACAGAGGGGACAAAGGGGCCAGCTGTCCCAGGCCCAGGGAGAGAGGGTGGGCCCAGAATTGGGTCCTCATTATATTGCATACATTGGGGTGCGGGACCATTTCAGATGGTTTTGTCCCAAAAATGTCAGCAACCATGGCCTTCACTTGGTGTGAACTGTCTATTTTCCGAAGCCTTTTTTCTATCAGTGTTGCATGCTATGATATCGCTCCCCTTCTCTCTCAAGCTGGTAGAGTGAAGCTACTATGGCAACATCAATGACAAAAGTAAATGGTTATATTTGATCTCAGGGCCAGCTTTCTCATCTATTTTGCCACTGAAGTAGACTCACCAATCGGAATCCATATCAAGTGCCGCCCAACAGAATAATAGCCGCAATACAGACAGAAGCAGGTAGATAAATGCTTGTGGGGAAAGATTCTTCTATGAATTGGTGTCTTTTCAAACATGGCAGTGGAGTTTTATATCACGTTTCTGTCAATTACGCGTGGAGTAAATTGCTCGGATGCGATGCGAAAACAGTCTGCTAAGACATCACAGATGCTCGGTGTGTGTATAATTAGAGCCAGTATTGATGGGGAAACATAAGGTCATCTTCCAAACCACAACAGTTATATATGGATTGGGGCACAAACCAGAGACGGGGAGATGTAAGAGAACCCCATAACGAGTTAAGCAGACTAATTTACCTCCAGAATTAAATAAAGAAAATATAGGCATGTCAGTTCTACACACGTGTTTTCATTTCATTATGCTCGTGCTGTATGTGTTTAATATTAGCTAGTTTGCATTCCAGATCCAAGAAATGTGGCCTCAGCCTGTGTGTGAGCTCGTCGTGGAAAAATATTTAAAGCCCAAGGCTTTGTCAAATAACTAAATACACTAGCCAAACAGAAAAGCCCATTCTTTTTTAACGCTAATTTATGCACAGCCCATTTGAAGCCATAATCACATATCACAATTGTGCAGGCTTAATGTGGAGATACTACTGGTGGCAAATACGGACCACGCAGAGACACAGAATGATTGATCTGTGTATTGTGTGCTCACTGAATGGCTAAAAAGGTAATGGATCTTTCTTTTTAATAAAGTGGCAGGAAAATATGCCTTACCTCACAAATAGCTCGTATTTCCCTTGACAAGCCTGCATGTTAATTCATCCTAGCTTTTTTTTTTTTTTTTTTTTTTTTTTTTTTATCTTTGAACAGTTTTTATTGATTTTCTTCAGAAAAAACACAGTATAATTACAATTGTGCAATGTACTCAGTGAACAACCCTCCCCAAACTCCCACCCATTTACCCACCCTCAGCTAGCCTATAGACAGTGATTGAGTTATAAGTAATATGAACATACACAGGCGCACACGCACGTGCGCGCACGCACACACACACACACACACACACACACACACACACACAGAGGGGAAAGAAAAAAAAAAAAAAAGGCGGGGGGGGGGTGTCATCTATTGTTCATGAATTGGTTCTTGTATGCTGTCATAATATGTAAGGAAAGTATTCCAGGTTCTCTCAAATCGCTGAATAGATCCCTTCAGCGTATAGCGTATTTTTTCCAATTTTAAGAAGGACATTGTGTCATTAATCCACTTCCTAAATGTCGGGGGCCTTTGCTCCTTCCATTGTAGGAGTATCTGCCGCCTCGCCAGGAGAGATGTAAAGGCTATGACAATATAAAAGTCACTCTTAATCGATCTTGTTTCGTCAGTGAAACCAAAAATTGCACAAATTGGATTTGGAGGGATTGTGGTGCCACTCATCACAGAGTATGCATTAAAAATGTCTGTCCAAAAGGCTTGCAAGAGTGGACAAGACCAGAACATATGGAAGAGATCAGCAGGTTGATTTTGACAACGAGGACAGGAGGAATCCATATTGGGAAATATCTTTGCCAGCTTGGCTTTGGTCCAATGCACTCTCAGGATAATTTTGAGTTGAATTAGACTATGTCTGGCACAGGGGGAAGAGGTATGTACTAAGTCTAGAGCTGCTTCCCATTGGTCTTCTCGCATTTCTTGTCCAAGGTCCTTTTCCCATAATTGCCTAACTTCTTGCAATGAATGGGGAGATATATTGTTAATGATACCATAAAGTCTTGAAATCAATCCTTTTCCTTGTGGGGACAGAGAGAATATTATCAATAGTGTTGATGGGTGGAAGTTGTGGAAATGAAGGAATATTTTTTTGCACAAAGTGTCGTATCTGGAGATATCTAAAAAAGTGAGACTTTGGCAGGTCAAACTTTTCAGATAGCTGAGAGAATGAACAAAATGTACCTTGAGAGAAGAGATTTGAAAGAGAAACAATGCCATTTGTCCTCCAGATTGTAAAAGATGAGTCCAGGATAGAGGGTGGGAAACTATAGTTGTTAGTAATTGGTGAATGAATTGACATTGTCTTTAACTTGAAATGTGTTGTGAATTGTGACCAGATTTTAACTGAATTAAGGACCACTGGGTTGGAAAAAAAGCGAGTGAGCGGGGTTGGAGGGGCTGATGTAGAGATCACAGAGCCAAGATGGATTGAGCAGTTTGAGGATTCAAGATGTAACCAAGCCTCACTGTGCTCCGGATGATAGTCTTCTTTCCAGAATAGCATTTTTTGAATGTTGCAAGCCCAATAATAGTATATAAAATTAGGTAAGGCTAGGCCAGCTAATCCCTTTGGTCTCTCCAGTGATCGTCTATTTATCCTATGTGATTTGCCATTCCAAATAAAGGAGGATATGCATTGTTCCAACGTTTTAAAGAATTTTTTTCTTATCATTATGGGGATGTTTTGAAAGAGGTAAAGAAATTTGGGTAAGACTATCATTTTGATGAGATTGATACGACCAGTTATAGAAAGAGGCAGGGTGGACCATCTCACCATGTCTTGTTTGCATTTTTCAAAGAGGACGCCAAAATTCTTTGTAAACATTAGGGGGAATGAAGTGGTAATTTCTATTCCTAGGTATTTAAATCCTTTCTTAACTACTTTGAAGGGAAATTGAGAGTGTGGTATTTGATTGGCTGCTTCATTAAGGGGGAACATCTCACTCTTCTGAGTATTTATTTTGTACCCAGATATTTTCCCAAATTGATCTAAAGTATGGACAATTGAAGGCACAGAGGTTATAGGGTCAGATGTATATAAGAGTAAATCGTCAGCATATAGAGAAAGCTTGTGAGTCATCTCTCCACGTACTATTCCTGAAAAGTCTTCAGATTGCCTGAGGGCAATAGCTAATGGTTCTATGGCTATGGTAAAAAGGAGAGGGGATAGTGGGCAACCTTGACGGGTGCCTCTGCTCAGTGGAAAGTATTCTGACTGGAGGCCATTAGTGATGACGCCAGCCAGAGGATCCGCATATAGCAGTTTCACCCAGGATATGAAACCTTCGTTAAATCCAAATTGCTTGAGCGCAGAAAACAGGTAGCTCCATTCTACACGGTCATACGCTTTTTCTGCGTCAAGTGAGATTACTGTCTCAGGTCTAGATGCTGAAGGTGAGTGTACAATATTTAATAGTCTCCTTAAGTTTGAACTAGGATGCCTATCTAAAATAAAGCCTGTCTGATCTCTTGATATTATGTGTGGTAGTAGTTTTTCCATTCTCGCAGAGAGTATTTTGGAAAGAATTTTATAGTCTACATTCAGTAAAGAGATGGGACGGTATGAACCGCATTGAAGAGGGTCCTTGCCTTTTTTTAGAATAAGTGTAATTGCGGCTTGTCTCAGAGTGGGGGGGAGATTTCCATGGGACAAAGATTCATTGAGCATGTTTTTAAGGTATGGAGCTAGTTCCTGGGCAAACTTTTTATAAAATTCTGAGATAAAGCCGTCCGGCCCTGGAGTTTTATTGTTTTTTAGAGTTTTAATGGCTTGCATGATTTCTATGCTTGATATTTCATCGCCCAGAGATGTATTCAGTTCAGTGGGGACAGAAGGGAAAGAAAGTTTGTCAAAGAATGTTTCAAAATTTGGGGTATTTGTTGTGTGTTCAGAGTGATATAATTCACAGTAATATTGTTTAAAGGTATGATTGATCTCTGCATGATTTGTCACTATCCCACCAGTTTGGTCCTGGACCTTAGGGATAAGTCTTGATGCTGCCGCCTGCCGTGCTTGTCGTGCTAAAAGTTTTCCAGCCTTATCACCAGATTCATAAATATTAAAACGGGCCTTAGTAATCTGGTGTGCAGCTTTGTCTGTGGTCACAATATCATATTCGGTTTGCAAACGCAATCTTTCTTTATACAGAGCCGAAGATGGGGATGACGCGTGTTGCTCATCTATTTTGGCCAGTGCCTGAGAAATGTCTTTAATTTTGGCCATTCTGATTTTCTTAATTCTAGATGAAAATTCAATTATTTGTCCTCTCAAGTAGGCCTTCAAAGTCTCCCATAGTGTTGAATGGGACACATCTGGAGTGCTGTTGGTAGCGAAGAAAAATTTAATTTGTGAAGTAATGAAATCAGTAAAGTCGTCATCAGACAGCAGCAGTGGGTTTATTTTCCAATGATATGCAGGCCTAAAAGTATTGGCTAAGTTAAGCTGAAAAGATAGTGCACCATGGTCAGAGATAGAGATTGTGTGATATTGGCAAGAATGTGTGCTCCCAGTCAGTCTATTATCAACCAAAAAGTAGTCTATGCGAGTGTATGTGTGATGGACTCTCGAGAAAAAAGAAAATGCTTTTTTATTGGGGTGATGAAATCTCCATATGTCAGATAAACCCATCTGTATGCAGAAATCATTGATAACCTTGGCTGATTTAGAGAGAGGTTGTGGCCTTGGTGAAGATCTGTCAAGCAAAGTGCTAAGACAGCAATTAAAATCACCTCCTATCAATAAGTGATAATTATTATGGGTTGGTATGGCAGAAAATAGTTTGGAAAAAAAATTATTGTCATCAAAATTTGGAGCATATACATTCACAAGGATAACAGGAAGAGAGAATAATTGTCCTACTACAATAACATACCTTCCATTAGGATCACTGATAACTTTTTCTGCTTGAAATGTGATATCCTTATGGATTAAGATCGCTGTCCCCCTGGCCTTGGTGTCAAACTTAGAATGATACAACTGACCTACCCACCTCCTTTTAAGATAGTTTATGGAGTCTGCCTTTAAATGGGTTTCCTGTAGAAATGCAATGTCTGTTTTGAGATGGGAGATATAAGACAATATCTTCTGTCTTTTTAGTGGATTATTCACACCTTTAACATTAAGTGAGACACACTGGATAGGTTGAGGTTTATGAATTCTAAGAGTCATGTGTTTTTAGGGGCTGAAGAGAGACCTGGAATTGTGGGAACCATAGATGAGAGTGGGGGCGGGGGGGGGGGAATAAAAGGGATAACAAAATACACAAGTACATAAGACAAACATTTGAGGCTAAGCTGAAAAACTCTTTCTATCAAAAAACACCTGAAGTGTGTTCTACCTATTCTTATACTTAAACTCTATACTCTGTTAATGTATGTCTAAGATTTAAAAAAAAGAATTGTCAGTGCACAATGGAGACATTTAAGAAGGAACACAAAAATGGAAATAAACAACAACAAAAAAAACATGGTTCAGAAAATATCCAATTGCACTCTAATAGGCGAAACATTTATATTTATATTTTTTGCAGTGTATGCCTTCCCTTGGCATAAAGGAGAGAAAAGAAGCCCCACAAAGTTACATCTTCGAATGATCAACTAAGGAATAGGCTACTGGAACACCAACGCTGTGAACTGTCAATCAAATCAAACGTTACCCAAAGTACAACAAAGGGCCGTAGCCTATATTGCCAGGGGGGGGAAGAAGCGTCACTATTTCCCCCCTCTTAAAGGGGTATGCCACTATTTTGGGGCTTAATACAGTTAAAATCGTTGGCTGGGGTTTATAAAGGTGGTAAAGTGTCTTATTTTTCATGTTAAGCGTTGTCTTGCTGTAAGACAAGTTAAAAGAGGGAATATGTCGCTAAGCTAGTGAAAGTCAATGTATCCGTGTAGCATTGTAGCATGCTACATGGATACATTGACTTTCACTAGCTTAGCGACATATTCCCTCTTTTAACTTGTCTTACAGCAAGACAACGGCTTACATGAAAAATAAGACACTTTACCACCTTTATAAACCCCAGCCAACGATTTTAACTGTATTAAGCCCCAAAATAGTGGCATACCCCTTTAATTAAAAAAAATGAAAAGTGTCCAAAAAAAGTACCTGAGAGTTCGCTTGAGTTAGAATTTGCAGGAAGGCATATTACTCACGCATAGTCAGACCATTTGGGGTCTATTCAGAATCCTCTAAAGGCGGTTCTTCGGTCACGCTGGCTTGGAATCGTTTGGCAAAGCGAGTTGCGTCATCTACCGTCTGAAAGACGTGCTTCTTCCCATCTCCCTCCGTGACTTGAAGTTTGGCAGGGAACAGCATTCGGTAGCCGATCCCCGCGTCCTTTAATTGCGCCTTCACTGGAAAAAAGGCAGCTCTCTTCCTGGATGTTTCAGCGCTGAAATCTGGGAAGAAGTGGATCTGGGTTCCACGAAAGTAGATGGAGCCGGTCTCTCTCGCCAGTGTTAAGATGCGCTCCTTCGTCTGAAAGTGATGGATTCTCATGATGAAGGGGCGAGGTCTGTTGTCGTTGGGGTTGGTTTTGGTGATCGCAATACGATGGGCCCTCTCTGCGATCATTGGTGTAGGGAAAGTTTCTTGTCCAAAAACTTCTCTCAGCAGCGTATCAACAAATGCTGTGGGTTGTTTCCCCTCAACTTTTTCAGGAAGCCCAATTATGCGGACATTATTGCGCCTAGATCTGTTCTCTAAATCATCAACCTTCTCTCTCAGCACCTCGTTATCCTTTTCCAGCACGGCACATTTCGCTTCCAGTAGTTCTAGTCTTTCCTGTATATCTGTCACAGAAGTCTCTAGCTGTTGGATAGAGTCTTGGTGTTCCTCGATGCTGGCCCGATTGGCAGAGAGTTGTGCCGACAGTTTATTCACGATGCGTTCCTCCGTGGATGTTAGCAATCTTTCGATGTCTACCAGGGTTAGCTTGCTAGTTGCCATGTCAGGTTGGGACTGCTTAGCAGCGTTTGCGCCCTTCGAGTCCTTAACTTGTTGTTCCGCGTCCTTAGGCTTCTTTTTTGCACTTTTACTCATGTTCCCTGTTTCACTCATGAGAAACACTGACAGTTGTCGGATTATGATAGGATCTTTGAGTAATTTTAGGTGAATTCACAGAGCAGTCCCGGTTTGCGACCTATTCCTCCATGCGCCAAACCGGAAGTCGCTTTTTTGTTTTTTAGTAGGAATCACTTAGGCATTCAGCAGAGACACAACCCTATTGAGATGTCTGTCAGGAACTTCTAATCTATTGCGCTTAGAAGACTTTAGCCTGTAATTATTATAACTTGATTAAAAATAGGTTGCCAAAAATTCTATTAAATTGACAGGATAAATTGAAACTTTCCCGGAGAGCAGGCTTGTCTTGTTGTGATGCCGTCGGTGCTTTCACTTAACTCATCATTCCTTCTGGTTAAAGTCATGTAATCTGATAATATAATGTGGCTTCCTGGCAAAACGGCGAGTGTTCAGGGTTGAACGACTCTTTGTGTCAGTGGCTGAGGACAGCCTTGTGTCTCGTGTCGCAAACTCCTCTTCATCTACTTCATTAAATTTAATGCTCTGATGCCACTGCCTCGGAACAAAACATCAATATCGCTGGCATGGGCTTATGCGTCTACCCGATCAGATCAGCCTGCTGACTGCATGCATTCAGGAGCCCCCCCCCCTCCCCTCTCTCCACTCATTCGTTCGCCGTGGTTGCTGTTGTTCTCCTTTCTATCCATACAACAAAAACATTTTCCTCTGAGGAGCAGCAGCTGCATAGTTATTGTAATCCTATGAATCCAATCTGCACTAAAAGGATCAAAATGAATTTCTTTGCAGGTTGACTGGCGGGCACGATGTGCCATGGGAAAGAACGAGAGAGAGAGAGAGAGAGAGAGAGAGAGAGAGAGAGAGAGAGAGAGAGAGAGAGAGAGAGAGAGAGAGAAAGGAGGGTGGGGATGGAGATGGAGATGGGGGAATGTGGGTGTACTTGTGATTGAAGGCCTGACACAATCTAATCTCAAAGCTTTTAGCCGTAGCAGCATTATAGAGCGTGCGGATGAGGTCTTTGTGTGATCCGCACCACACATGCTGGTCTCGCTTGGTCAACACTGCCTCACCTATGGCATCAGCTGTTCACACCTCCAAAAATTACTGTAAGAAGTTGACAGTCAGACAATTAGGCCTAGCCCTTTTCACTATGATGTCAGACAAGTTTGGTTTTTGAAGCGAAGCAGGAAAAAAAACACTACAGATTTTCCATAGAAAACTTTTGGTTGTACGTTTCTATACATGACACAGAATGCTGCTTTTCCTTCTTCAAATGCATTGAATGGACGGTCAGTGATGTCACATGAACTGGAACAAACAAAGAGGCCACAACCAGCCTGGTAAACAAGGGGGTATTCCAAGAACATGGTGATAAACCTGCCTATACACCAATCCGAGAAGTGATAAATGGGCGCCACCGTCGTTCGCTGCCGCCATTGCTGAAGTGCTGTTCTATTCATTAAACCTGTTATACCATCTATAAATAGTTGCTGCGCTTATGAATACTGGTGACTGAGACCATCGAAATGATAGCCTGAATTAAGTTTTGAATAAAGTTTCAGACAGTTTCATGTCAGACAGTGGCAATGGGTGATTGATGAAGCTATATCATGAACTGGTAGAATGTATAAATTAATGAAATATATAATTTAAGAAGGACATGTAAAGCTATACTGAATAGACCTAGCTATGTGCGGGCTAACTGGCATCTCTCCAAAACAAGTTTGTTAATAAATTCTGGTTTCACTTAAAGTAAAAATGCCTTCTTTTCAACCCCAAGACCCTCATTGATCTACCAGCGAAATGTTAAGTAATTTGGGCTTGTTAAATGGTTGTGTGAATTGTTTGTTGTCAACATTACATGTCCGGATTTAGCTAGCAAAACGGAGCTAGCCTTGTGTTACATCTCACCAAAACAAATTCCATTATTAAATTACGGTTTCACTACAAAGTTCAAAAATGCTTTGTTTTCAATCCCAAGACCCTCCTTGATCTATCAGCGAAATGTTGAGTATTTTGGGCTTGTTAAATGGTTGTGTGTGTTTGTTGTCAACATTACATGTCCTGACTTAGCTAGCAAACCGGAGCTAGCCTTGTGTTAGTTTACCAGAGGTTGACTAGTAGTTAGCCGCTAGCTCGCCTGGGACAGTCAATGTATTTATTGAGCGATTTATAGACTTTCAAAGCTCCTAAATGTCTCCTTTTCAATGGGATAGATTTTCTTTTAACAGCCACTAATGTAGGTATATTAAATTAGTTCTAGTTGGCTACTATTGGCTTATAAAATTGCGAACTTCTCCACTGTCCAGCTACGAGTGTGGGTCAGGAAGCACTTCAGTAATGGCGGCCATTCTACTTCGGTTATTTCCTCTAATCGGTGTATGTTGACCTACAGAGGGTGGTTACCTGCTAGTAGATAGCCTGAAGACATAATTTAGTTAAGAAAATGAGGAAATGAGGCTCTTTTGTTAGCTGATTTACCACAACCTCCAGGGTTACTTTAGGGTGACCAAAAGTATGGCTCGTAGCCTTGAGATGCGAGGCAAGACGTTTTGTTCAATATCTTGCAAAATCACATTTCAATGGTTATTTTCTCATTTGCAAGCAGGATATTGAATGGGGAAAACATGCTCTGCTGTGATGAAATTGACCATTCATTGTTGAAAGCATAGTTCCGCCAGTGTGCGGGGATTACCGATATTGTCGGATGTTGAATGGGGAAAAGTTGTGCCTACTGCCTATGCTGACTGTGGAAATTTGTTTTCTCCACAAGGCCCTGACTACTAGGCGAGGGATGGGAGGTTTAGATAATAGCATCCACATCGCTGTAACTGCAGGTTTTCACATGTCAAAATATGGTCACCCTATGGTTAACTTAACATGTTATGCTACTGAATCACCTGCTTGGAATATCCCCTCACACGTGTACTAATAGAGCTGAGGGTCTGGCTGTGACTTCCACAGACATGGTTGACACCAGCTGAATTGATGGAGTGTCCATTATGAAATACGCATTGATTTTGGCCTCTTGTTTACACATAAACCAAGCTTTAGAATGCGGCTAAAACGGGGGCTAACACGCAGCTGTTACAGAGGAGTTTTTAATTTTATCCACATGCTGTGTTTATATGTTAACGTATAGAAACATTTCCGCATACATGTACCGTTAGCAGCACTTCACTCTGTGTGCTACTGTATCCCCAAGAGCAGTTGTCAGCTGTGGTATAATGAAACACACTCCAGGCTAGTGTGTCCTTGCCCAGCCAGCAGGCTGGCTCAACCCATTCAAAGGCAAGGCTGTTCTCAAGTTTGGACTGGTAATCTGGCACAACGGGCAACTCCCAGTGCGCCACCAGTCCTCAGAGGCCAATAATGTTGGTTACTTTGCATTGCCTAAGAGAATAGTTCATTACTTACATGGGGTGCACAAAAATGCCCAGGCCTCTTTTGCCCTAGTCCAGTACTGGCTATTCTGTTGATTGGGAGTAAATCCAACACTGGGAAAGAGATTGGAGGTGCGTGCTGACTCGAGTGGAGGTTCAGCGGTCCAAACTACTGACGCCGCTGGTCAATTTACGCTGTGATTAGTTAATGGTTGGCAGATGTGGTTGAACCCCTGGCTGTTGTTAAGATAAAGTAATAATAGCATAAAGATGTGAAGATTTTGGTTGGCCATTCCCTTGCCCGAGGACATTGAGCTATTCAAGGCGATGGTATGTAAATAAATAAGATTTACTTCTTAACCGGCTTAAGGAAACCGACCGAACTGGATATTTTTTTTCAACCTGCATAGCAGAGGTGCAGCTTTTTAAAGGTCTGATGCAAGCCTGTCAACATTGGTTGGAGTAAGAAATTATAATCTATCTCTAAAGCATACCAAGTTCAGTGTGAGCCCAGCTTGTTCCATCAGGAATCGTGGTTATGTGGTGTCTGCTACAAATTATGGAGCTTTTGAAGCTTAGGCATATTGTGGCTCTTAAAGGGGTATGCCACTATTTTGGGGCTTAATACAGTTAAAATCGTTGGCTGGGGTTTATAAAGGTGGTAAAGTGTCTTATTTTTCATGTTAAGCGTTGTCTTACTTTAAGACAAGTTAAAAGAGGGAGTATGTCGCTAAGCTAGTGAAAGTCAATGGATCCGTGTAGCATGCTAAAATGCTACACGGATCCAATGTCTATCACTAGCTTAGCGACATGCTCCCTCTTTTAATTTGTCCTAAAACAAGACAACGGCTTACATGAAAAATAAGACACTTCTACCACCTATATAAACCCTGGCCAACGATTTTAACTGTATTAAGCCCCAAAATAGTGGCATACCCCTTTAAATTGAGAACAAAGGGTAAAAGTTGTGTTTTGGTACAGAGGTATACTGCATATACTCATACAGACCTCAACTGCTTCTTTTACCAATTGAAATGTGTTGTGTTCTTTTTTTATTTTACACACTTTTCATTAGTTAATGTTCTAAATTACGTGTATATTACAAAAGGCATTGGAAACATGAATATACTGTATGTGTTTACCGATTAAACACCAACTATTTATAAATATTTTCTGTCCTTTGATAATGAGAATACTGGGTCTCTGTCGATCAACTTTGAGGAAAAACAACATATAGGCCTACAACAGTGCTTTTCATTGTCTTGAATGCTATGACAACTGTAAAAAAAAATATGTTTGGTTAACTAAGCTGAGATGTGTTGCTTCATTATAGGTGTCTATAAACTGCTAGAGCTGCCTGTTATATATATAGAAAAATAAAGAACTAATTAACAGTATCTGCTTAACACTATAGCACTCATGAAAATTACAAGAACAGATACAGTATGTCACAGAAGTGAGTACACCCCTCACATGTTTGCAGATTTGTCCGTGTATCTTTTCATAGGATGGCATTAAAGAAATGTCACTTTGACACAATGGAGTAACCTCTTCATAACATATAACTGCTTCAACTTGTTCACTCAAAAAAATCTAAATACCATAGACACCCCAGAGTGAGAGTGTCTGAGAAGGGGCCGTGTTGGCCCGAAACATCACAAAATGATTAGGGATAAAAAGGGAGGTCATGTGTTTTATCCTTCCCTTACATTGAATTTTTACATTTTGAGTGTGCACCTGGCTAATATAGATGTGCATGAGATCTGAGTGAAATCCTATGGAAAGTAATGATCTGCTTCAGTAGTTGCAGCAGCACATCTTTGGGTGAAATTCAGCTTTCCAATGGTGACAGCATGCCCACTACCATGCTTGACTTGACAGATGGCACATTTTTTTTTGTAAAACTCACCTGTTTACCACACATGGTTTTGATGCCATCTAAAGCAAATGTTTATCTTGGTCTCATCAGACCACACAACATGGTTCCAGTGATCCATATCCTTGATCTGTTGGACTCTGATGAGACCATGACCATGTGAGAAGTGTACTCACTTCGGTGACATACTGTAGTTGAAGTATGTGCTCCACAAGTGAAATCTGTGACAAAAAGAAAAGGTTTTCTTTTGTCCTCGAGTGGCCAGCATATATTTGGTCCAAGGGACTCCTGGGAGAATTAGAAAAGATAAATACTCTCAAAGTGATCTGGAAATGCCCACCTGACACACCTCCTCACCCCCTCACACATCCTCAGCTGCACAGGTCTGGACTGGTCCTTAAAAGAGCCAGGGCACTTTCGGCATAGACCAGCTCCTAACACAGCCCCCTTGTTTTTCTATGACATTATGATAGGCCCAGGCCATTATCTATTGTGTAATAAAGATGGACTGAAGGGCCACCCCATGGTGGGCCAGTCTCTAAGGAAAAAAAACTCAACAGTATCGTCCCCTGAGGATTGTCGGGAAAATGCCCTGTATGCCTGATTACCAGTCCAGCCCTGCACTCCACTGCCACGACCTCTATTTCACACTATGTGGGCCCTTTCTTTCCGCATGGGCAGGTGACGCCTGTATGTGTCTGTCTCCTCTTCTTCTCTTTTCTTCTTCTCCTCCTTTCTCTTCTTCTCTTCTTTCCTTTTCTCCCAATTTGAACGAGAGCACACCTGTCTGTGTGCTGCTGTCTTCTTTTCTCCTCTCTTCCTCTTCTCCTCCTGCCTTTTCTTGTCTTTACTCTTTTTTTCTTCTCCGGATTTCAGTGAGAGCACACGCACTTGAGACTTTGATGGACGGGGAGCGTTTCTCATCTCGCTCTTTCATCCCCGTCTCCCGCGGCGATCGACCCTTGACCCCCGTAATGTGGTCCCTCCACCAGAAGAGCTCAGAGACACACACACACACACACACACACACACACATAACAGGGATCGGCGATACGGCCTCCAGAGTCACATATGTTCCCCATTAGGGGACTCATCCGCTGATTTAGGTGCCACACACACACACACATACAAACATACACACACATAAATACATACAAATACACACACGGACACACACACACGCGCGCGTGCGCACGCACACACACACACGCGCGTGAGAGCGCACGCACGCACGCACGCACGCACGCACACACACACTTCTTTAACAAACAATCTCTCATTTCGATGGCAGATTGGAACAATTTTTGATTGAGACTAAAATAACTTGCATGTGTTGTTCTTTCCCGTTTCTTTCTTTTTTTTAGGGTTCTCTGCAAACTTCCAAGTCTTATGCAATCACGCAATCAATCACAGAATCTCATCCACAGCAGATGCTCTTAAGGGTAAAACAAGGATATTTTCGGAATGCATTTTGACACATTAATGTTCTGGACATGCAAGCGAGTTTACACACACACACACACACACACGCACGCACGCACGCACACACGCACGCACGCACGCACGCACGCACGCACGCACGCACGCACACACACACACACACACACATAGGCATAAATGTGTGTCTCTTGGACATATTTTGTCTAAACAGATAATGAGCCATATCAACGTTGATGTTTACTTTTCAGAATTTCTCAAGCCACCACACATACACACACATGCACACGCACACACACACACACACACACACACACAAACCCTCTCTCTCTCTCTCTCTCTTTCTCTCTCTCCTGCTCTCTCTCTCTCTCTCAAACACACACAGAACCCTAACCTTGGCTGGAACTATAGATAAATGGATCTTTCACCTTCAGTTAGGGCAGACGATGCTGCATTGTTACCTCACCCGAGAGATGGGAAGAGCTTGGAACTGGATGCTTGCCCAGATTCACTGTGCAAGGGTAACAATGAAAAATGTCTTGCCTGTTCTTTTGCTCTCCTGAGCAGCAACAGGGCATGT